>NC_063202.1:8138650-8233650 GCF_017589495.1 Alosa alosa
GAGAGAGCCTTACATCTGACCTTATACTGATCATAAACACAACCTGATGGCCAGAAATGGGGGCTCTGCCCACAACAGATGGGGAAAGGCTTATCCGAATGGGGTGGTGTATTCATAGCAACTCAAAACAACAGTTGTACAGTGAAAGTACAAATATGTCAGGTCAACTGAAAACAACATGCTTTTACCAGTAAGGTTATAAGCAGTCAAACTGGAAAGCCCTCAGGAAGTTAACAGGTTATGTTACTGGTTGCATGCCTTGGTTGTGATAAAACACACATTCCTGTCTGTCTGTAGAGCACTTGTATTTTGATCCTCCAGACACAAGGTATGTTTTCCACTCAGCGTCCTCATGGGACTCATGGGAACCCATGCATTTAATGTCTATTATCTTTATTCCTGGGCTTACACAAATATAACACCAGCGCTGTGCGCTACCAGGAACATAAGCTAGGAAGCATAAGGTGCAACTTACATCACAGTCGCGGATGGCGTCCATGGCGAGCAGGTCGTTGCCGTGGCGCAGCTGGAACTTGACCATCTCGGCGGCGGCGCACAGGTAGCACAGCTCCTGCTCCTGGGCCTCGCTCACCTCCTTGATGAGGTCCTTGAGTAGCAGAGCGTACTTGCTCATGCGCTGGATAGGCTTCAGCAGGTACGAGGCCAGGTCCATCTTATCGCCCAGCTCCAACTGCTTGTGCTGTGGGTGGACGAGAGAGAGGAGTCAAAACAGGAGACAGATGAAGTTAAGACTGAGGGTTAGCTATATTGTCTGAAGTCGGGTTCGCTGTTGTTCTGTGTCATTCTCGAATACTGACCAAGCAGACATTCCCCAAAGCACTGAGTCACCCATATAAACCTTTGGTGTGCTCTCAGTGGTTTTGGCTGAGGTAGAGGATAAGAAATGCAAAAGGTCTTTCATCAATTGAGTTGGAATAAAATAACAAACGTGTCTGCGTCCACCCGGCTCTGTGGATATTGGATAATGGCCGGCCTTGTGCTGCACAGGTCTATGGCGGGCCTCCATGTATAACATGCCATGGTGAGGATATTATGCAGTGTAGTGCATTGGGCTTTGGAGTCGTCACTCACCCTAAAGAAGCAGTTGCCATGGCTGGCCAACAGAGCGTCCGACTTGGGCTTGTTCTTGCTGTACAGGGCATACAGTCCAAACTGGTCTTGCTGCAATTTATGAGAAAAGACAATATTTTCAGAAGTCATCCAGCAAACCAGACATTTTCCCTTTGACCCAAAGAATACCCTCCCTTGTTCTCAGGGAAATCGGCAATAAAGTAAAAACAGACATTTATTTGCTGTGTTTTGCTACGTCAGTTGTATTTTTGCAGAGTAGTTTTTGTGATAGGGGGCAAATTGTTTTACAGTCTGCTTTACGCTCATGCAAAATGTGCCCTAACGCTAAAAGTGACTCCCCTTGCCAAAAACCTGTCAAGTTGCTTTAACATTCCTACTGCAGCTCTGTGCTGTAAGCTCTCTCCTTGATGAGTCTGTATTAGTGTCTGACCTTTCCATTGCGTTCTCTGCTGTGGAAAATCAGTATAATAAACCCCAGAGTTCTAAATCAAAATGCTCCACTCAAGCCAGCAGTCAGGCCACAAATATGAGGGTGGAACAGAGACGGATGTAGAGCCATGGGCACATGAACGTCTGCGATTTTTCTTTCTTTCTTTTTCCTCTCAGTTCTGGCTTAATCTGGCTTTCTTTGATTTCCTTTTGAGCGTGTTTGGTAGTTCTGAGACAGCCCCACGGCCTGGAGCGAGGGGCAGTGTGAGATGAGGGGAGAGAGAGAGAGGGAGCGAGGGGCAGTATGAGATGAGGGGAGAGAGAGAGAGGGAGCGAGGGGCAGTATGAGATGAAGGGAGAGAGAGAGAGGGAGCGAGGGGCAGTATGAGATGAGGGGAGAGAGGGAGAGAGAGAGAGGGAGCGAGGGGCAGTATGAGATGAGGGGAGAGAGGGAGGGGGAGGAAGAGGGAGGGAGGCTGAGCTGAGGGGTGGGTCGACGCACTGCCAACACCAGAGCCACCTAGAGAGCGGACTTGGGTAAGAGGCGCTTCCCCATCTGTTTGTGCAGCTGCTCTCTGCTTGAGAGAATAAGCCCAGGTAAGACCGCCAAGTATGGGGAGAGGAGGGGGGTCACAGCAAAAATGAGCATGGGGTGATCTGACCCTCTGTTTCCCTCAACGCTCAGAAGCTTGTCTACTATATTTTTTCCATATGCCAATGTTGAAATAAATATTACAGAAATGTTGATTCTGATCTCTTTTTGATTATAAGTATGCTATTAATCACTGTAAACTTCAACCACCTAACCCCCTTGTCTTCATTAAGTTCCAACTGGAACAAGTCTATAGTACCCATGATCTTGATAAGTATGTCATCTGGAATACACACTGTGATCCTTGTTTATGTGTACGATAAAGTATGCAACTTCCTGCTGCCTTATATGTGGGTGAATACATGGGCATACATATTCACCAGTGCCAGTGTGTGGGCACATGTGTGGGTGAAGGCCAGCGAGCTCTTACGTGACGCAGGAAGCAGTGGCTGACACGCAGCGGGTGGTTGCAGCAGCTCTCCAGCTCCTTGAGGAAGTACTGGCTGTGGAAGTCCACCAGCTTCTCCAGGTTGCCGAAGATGACGCTGCGCTTGCCCCGCAGGTCCTGCGGCAGGTCGGCCCGCTCCATCTCAGGGAAGTAGTGGTCAATGATGTAGCGTAGCGAGCGCACGTACTCCCGCTCCGTCGTCACCATTTCGTCCACGATGTGGCGCAGCTTACTGTGAGGTAGAGGTAGACGGACACAAACATGACTAACTAAAGTTACGACCCTTACAATCGTTTCGTTTTAGAAATGTATTTGCTGTATTCACCCATATAATCCTGTACACATAATGCATTTAAATGTGTATTTTGTACTTGCAGAATGCCAAAGCACACAAAAATGCACATGCCAAAACACACAAAAATGTATAAATAAATTGTATAAATTCAAGAACACTTGAACAACTTTTCCATGAGGCAAAATCCTGCTGCAACGTGAAAGCTAACATAATCTGATGCACTGAATACACTGATGACCTTTTCAATAAACCAATTAAAGTCCATAAAAACATTTACAAACACAAAATGGTTTTCTGATACAGACAGAACACAGGAGCCACAGGAAAACAATGTTGGCTCCATGTCTTTGTCTTATCAGTACTTAGAATTGTATTATCAGGCAACCAATCTAATACCTTATTATTATCTTCCTTAACTGAATTTGAGGAGATTAATAGGCAGGCTAATCTTGACAATGAAACTCAATGCTTTTGTTATTGCTCGCCTTGGAGACTTACAAATGGTCAGTCTGGTATGACAGCCACAGAAATTAAAGCAGGAGGTTGGTCAGCGTAAAGAAAAAATGATATCAGATTATACGTCTCGCTAAGGAGCAGGGTCAAAAGATATGATTACAGCCCAGAACATAAACAACTTATCAGCCTCAGCCTCCCTTAGTTCCCACTGGTCATCTGAGTCCCACACAAATAGCAGCAGCAGGCTGTGATGGGGGCTGCCAGAGAACAGCGTGCTCTGTGTGTTTTGGTAGGGTGGACGGTGTCTCCTGTCCTGGCTATGGAGCCAGAGCTGCGAAAGGCTGTGTTGACGGCGCGAGCAGCGTGCTAATCTCAGCCTCGGAGGACATTACGGCTTATTCCCCCCCGCTATGGGGTCCCTGGCATCTGTCTGCTGTGTTTATCTCCAGTTTGCTCTGCTGCAGTGCAGCCAGGCCAGGCCAGACATGGAGCCTGCAGAGAGGGCATGTGGAGGCCTGGGCCACGCACACCAGAGAGAGAGACAGATAGACAGACAGGCCGACAGACAGACAGGGTGGCGTGCTGGGCAGGAGCAAGTCGAGCAGGGAGAGCGAAGGAAAAGGCAAGACGAGGGGAAGGAGACGGAGACGGAGTCCACACAGCTGAGATGAGAGTGGGACAGAAATAGAGTGCGGCTGCACAGGCTGGTCAAAACGCATGTGTGGGCGCCACCGTCCGTAGCCTGTGACCACACACGCAGAGCCCTCAGATACGCAGCACCCCTACTCCTCCTCCTCCCCCTGCACCTCCACACAGACACGCAGCCCCCCTACTCCTTCTCCCCCTACTCCTCCTTCTCCCCCTGCTCCTCCACACAGACACGCAGCACCCCTACTCCTCCTTTTCCCCCCTGCACCTCCACACAGACACGCACCCCCCCTACTCCACCTTTTACCCCTGCACCTCCACACAGACATGCAGCCCCCCCTACTCCTCCTTCTCCCCCTACTCCTCCTTCTCCCCCTGCTCCTCCACACAGACCAGGCTGGATAAGTTAACACTCTCTCTCTTACACACAGTGTCCACTCTCCCTACAATGACTACCAATATTCTCATATACATTTTCTCTGTCCCACTGGGTCCTTACCGAATCTGTGAACACCCACACACACACACAGATGATTTTGTGCTCCTTTCACACCCTTGCACCCTTGCCTTGCAGAAGCCAAACATTCCGACGCCACCATGGAGCAGAAACACTCTGTGTGTGTGTGTGTGTGTGTGTGTGTGTGTGTGTGTGTAAGGGGACTGACAGCAACCTCCTGGGAGTCTCGCTCCATCAAGCTAGAGTTCAGTGAGCGTCCCGAGGCCTGCTCTGAGGGAAGCCTCGCTCAGATTTCATTTCCAATAAAGCACGCATCTTGCTTTAGCCCTCCGCTTCATCTTGCAGAGCGTCTCAATGCTGGAAGGGAGGTTCAATTTCAGCCGAAATTAAGTCATCCCTTCAGAGGAAACTAGACCAAACTGGCCCCTATCTATCCACCACCAAAACAATGCCAACAACTACAAAAAGAAGAAAAAAAAGAAAGCAGAAGCAAAAATTCCACTTCTGTGGTACAATCTGTCTCCTCGGCTTGGTGATTTATGCTTTGTGATTTATGGGAAATCCATTGTTCTTGCTGTGTCCCCTGTAGTTTTTTTCTTTTAACCTTTTTTTTTTTTTTTTTTAAAAAAACAAACAAAAACGTTCTACGTTCACACTCTACTCTGTAGTTCCCACAATCCCCCCCCCCCCTGCCTTTCTCTCCTCTCTTAAAAAATTACTAGGGTTTGGGCCAGGGGTCTAATTGGGCTGAAGTTGCTTTGGCTGTAAACCAGCGGAAGACAAACGTGACAGGCGGGACATCAAAGCCCAGCGGAGGTTCTCATATGGATTAGCAATCAGGGGCACTGGGCCTTTCTAAGAGGGTCACAGGTGGTGGTGGTGGGGGGGGGCACTGGGGCTCAGTGTGCTGGAAAAGCCATTAGGAGAAGCTTTGGAGCCTCTAGGCAGTTTATATGGTCACCTCACACACACACACACACAAAACACAGACACATAGACAGAAAATGTGCGTGCGCACACAAATGCTCACATATACAAACTCACACACACACACACACACACACGACACATAGGCACGCACACTTTTGTGGTCTCTCTCTGTCTCACTTTTTCCAATCCATAGGCAAGTAAGCCCAAATGTACAACCGACTGCCTTCAAACATGCCCATCTGGAGTGTGTGCAGTGTGGAGAGTGTAAGCAAGTGGTGGGTCAATGGCGAGTTTTGTGGTGTTTTGTCAGGAGTCGCGTTACAGCGCACCAGCCTGATGGTATGTGGTGGGGCTGTATGACGTGACAGGATGTGGAACACGCAGAGACCGGCGAGGTATGGAATGTGAGGGGCGCAGAACGGCGCGGTGAGGTACCCACCTGCCCTTGGCGCGCGTCTCTGGCACGGGGCTGCCGCTGCAGCTGGAGGCTCCGGAGCGCAGGCTGTCGTTGGGCCAGCCGTGGGCGGCCGTCAGGCGGGGGCTGTAGGGTCGGTCGGCCACCTCCGTGCTGCTCACCTCCAGGCCCTTGATGAAGACGCCCGTGTTGCCACGGCGCGCCGGCTCGCTCAGAGTCCGCTGGCACGTGCCGTAGCGCGAGGCTTCCAGGCCGGCCGCGTCGAAGCTCTGCGTCTTGCGCAGCACGCGCCGGTGGCCCATCTCCCCCAGGGAGGGGAGCCCGGGGCTAAAGGAGCACGAGGAGGAGGCCGTGGAGGAGGTGGAGGAGGTGCGGGGGTGAGGGTGAGGAAGGGGGTGGGACTCCTCGGTTGACGTGCTGCGGGTGAGACGGTGGGCGCTGAGAGGGGTGTGGGGCGGCACGCGCTGATCGCTGCCGCAGTAAGGGCTGCCCACAGGGGTCCTGCAGGGGTCCAGCCATGCCCCCGCTGCAGGGCTGCATGGGCTGGAGGCGGCGCTAGACAGACTGGACTGTGAGGACAGCCGCTCGCGGCCCCAGGCCCCGGAAAACGCCTTTCTGCAGGAGAAGGACAAGCTGCTGCTACGGTCCTGCGCCTGGGAGCGGGAGGAGACGTCAGAGAGGCGTCTGGGCGTCCCGCCGTCGCCGCCGCCACCAGGATCCGAGGTTAGCGAGCGTCGTGTCCGCAAGGCCGCCTCCAGCTTCTTCTCAAACATCTGCTTGGTCTCCTGGCACTTGGACCAGGCAAACTTCCACTGCTTGAGGCCCTGCTCGCTCTTCAGCTCCCCAGCCAGCTCCTTCATCTCCTGGAAGCGCGGGTCGGGGATCGGGGGGTGCTGGCCGCGGTAGTCCTCCAGGTAGTTTATGACGCCCTGGCACTTTTCGGGCACGCTGCAGTCCTCCATGCTGACGCAGGCCAGGTGGCGCATGCCCTCCAGCGCCCACTCATATGCCTGTGGGCACACAGAGAGACAGGAGAAGACATTAAAATACGTGCACACACACACACACAGACACAAACAGGACATCAAGTCTTCACACAAAGAAAGAGTACATTAGGAGATATGCAATGATATCTGAAATGATAGGAGATGATATATGATATGAGAAAATACCATGTACACAACAGCTACTGGCACAGCCGAAGGGTGGAAGACAGAGATTGAAAGAGAAAGAAAGAGAACGAAATAAGGAAAACGACAGGAATTACAGGAGTGAGAAGGGTTCTCCCCCACAATGGGACTCTTTACGCGTGTTAGAGTAGAGACAAGAAAGCTTTTATGGGTGGTGGAAGAGCTCTCTGTTTCCCACACACATACACACCGCACACACTTTCCACACACACTCTCCACACAGTGGAGGCAATTCTGCTCGGTGCTGTGGGTGAGGATGAGAGAACAGGATGGAACCCGGGGCTCTAAAAGAGGAAGCCCCAACAAAGAAATGGTCAAAGAGAAAGAGAAAGAAAGCCAGAGAGCTCCAGCACAGATCACTCTTCAAGGCCGCTTTGAGAAGACCTACAGTTAAGAAGCGCTAAACATCTCTACTTTCCGACATATAATCCAAATTTACAACTGCTCACGCATAAATCCCCAGCAAACTCAGCCAAGGGCTCTGAAAGCCTCTTGGGACAAGCAGCCCGTAAGATTCACACCTTTGTAAGAATCCGTCACAGTTTTGGGCCAATGCTGGGTTCCCCTTCGTAAAATAAGAACAGAGAAAGAAAGAGAGAAAGGGAGAGAGAGAGTGAGAGTGTGTGTAATATCCCTCCACACACAAGGATACTCTCCACAGGCAACTACTGGGGTAATTCTACAGGGATTAGAGGAGGACATCAAACACACACACACACACACACACACATACACACTGCTGCGATCCACAAAAAAGAACTTGTCCACTGAGACATTCCAGCCATCATCTTGAGAGCGGGAGGGAGAGAAATTCCTCTCACATTCTCTCCGTGGGAGGAAGCTTCTCTCTCCCTCTCTCTCTCTTTCTCTGTTGACACAGAGCATCTTTCTTTTTCTGCTTTTCTTTTCTGTCCTCCCAAGGTTACCACCCTTTTTTTTTGCTGGTAGGTGCTACTTCTACAGGCAGCCCGCACTCGGCAGACATCTCCCCTGGCGAGGCCCTGTCTCCGCTGATGCCAGAGAGCGTGACCCCCACGGGAGGCTGAGGTGACACGGCGGCCACATACCAGCATTTCAGCGCCGCAGCTCCAAGCTACTGCAGTCATGGAGAGGTCCACAGAGGTCACTCCGCGCTAACAATGCCGGTTACAAATGGGTGACAGCCACCACCAAAAACAGAGAGCCAGGGAGAATGGAGAGAGAGAGGGAGAGGGTGAGAGAGAGAGAGAGAGAAAGAGAGAGAGGACAAATACTGTGAGGCAAAGAAGGTATGACCCTTGCCGCTGCCCAGGCATAATGAATTTCAGAGACCCTGCTCACAAATTATTTGAAATAGTTTAACGGTTTCAGGGCTGGGCTTACTGTGTAGACAGAGCATGGGAATGTCTCCATGGCCAAACTGGCAGTTCACCAAAGAGGCTACCTAAAGACGGCCCAGGCCGCACCAGGGGTGAGACTGGGCGTTTATCTTCACGAGGGGAAATCGCTCTCATCAAACCTGACTTGAATTCTTCATGCATTCTCACGCGGTGAAAAAAACCCAAGGGAGACGGTAAAACGAGTAAAACAATTCATTTGATTCCGCCCCGTGCGGCACATTGGAGAGAAAGAGCAGCGAGGGAAAGGGCTGTGGATGACATCATCTTTAAAATGGCAGATCGAGCTGGGGGGCTTTGAAGTGTGAATGGTTAGTGCGGGGAGGAGTGTTTGATTGGTGAGGGGGCCTGAAGAGAAAGCCCTGAGAGGAGGCCTGGGTGCGCTGCTCTCTAAAGACGGTGCTTTTAGGCGGCCACAAAGGGGCCTGCACTCTTTTGAGCACAGAGGAGAGGGACAGAGGGAGGAGGGGGCAGAGTCATAAAAGACCTGGGTGGTAGGGTGAGAGAGAGAGTGTGTGTGTGTGTGTGTGTGTGTGTTTGAGAGAGAGAGGGGGAGAGAGAGATGGGCCTTGCCAAGCCTTGAGCTTTTTGTACACAGGGATAAATTAAAACTTCCAGCCAGCTAAGTGGGTCGAGTGGAGGTTTTTTAATACTGAAAAGAACTCCTTTCTTCTCTATTTCTTACCAGCACAAAAGGAGGCAATCTGTGATCTCATCTCTCAGTCACGACAAGAATTTGTTTTTCCGAGACTATGGGTGTATCTTTCAAAAGCACGAAAAGGGCATTGCCTGCTTTGCCTAATAAGAAAATGCAGCCTTGGAATTCCACCGGTTACCGTGCCCTGACACATTCACATCCCACGACTTCGGTGCTTTAACGGATGACAGCCCATCATTCTTCAATTTAATCAGCACATTTGCTGAGGGCAATTGGGCATCTATGTCATTCGGTCAGAGTTCAGTGGCTTCGACTGGGAGTTTCACCTCTGCAGTGTAATGCGATGGGCATCGCTGGCTAAACACTATTGACTGGAATCACCTCTATTCATGACGGCCAGAGGAGTAGGCACAGATGGGCCCCATTAGGAAGGCTGACAACCTCCCAGCCTTGGTGGAGGGCTTGCTGAAGAAGAGGCTCTCCACCGTGTCCCGTACTCCGGTCCTTTAATTGGGGTAGAGGGGCTTGTGTGACCTGGCTGGTGGATGGCACGGGAAGGTGAACCCAGAGCTGTGTTGGTCCTCAGGAAATGAGGTTGGGCCACACACACACAGAAAGAGAATAAGAGAGACAGAGAGAGGAAGAAAAAGGACAGAGAGAGAGAGATAGAGGAGCAGGCCTTTCTAATTAAGGCCCATGCAGCGTGACGGACCACAAACAAGCCTGAACTACCTCCAGTGAGACTCAAGGGAAGAGCCTCTTCTTCGCTCCTCCAGTTTAGAGCCTTTTTTATGAAGTGACTGAACGGACTTTATAGACACAAATAAACTCAACAAAGGGCCCGAAGGCCAGTGAGAGCTGTGGGAATAGCACCGCTCCATCTGAGTCATGACACTGGAGAGAGACCACTACAAAAGACTGAAAACGATACTCGCCACTTACAATTTGACGTTACCACACAAAAATACTGTTAGATGTGGTTTACCAGCCAGATTATGAGTCACAATGGTGCATGTAATGCAAAGCTCTATAATCTGCTGATTTGTGCTCATAACTGTCTGTTTATTCTAGGCAAATGATTCTAAAGGGAAAAGGCCAAGCTGTGTTTTCGTTTGCAATCCTTTTGTCCCGCAACAGCTGCTTTTCTCCAGGCAGACGTGAGCAAAGGAATGCTCCTGCCAGCAGCACAGGCATCTCTGAAAAATGAAATAACGTCACTGCACTGGCTGGCACCTGTATGATAAGTAGCACCCCAATGACTTCACTTCTTGCATTATTATTCCAGATTATTTTGGGGCCAGTGATCCAAGGAATGGGTGGCTGCCTGTTGCTGAGACAACTCTTTGGGGTGCATTGTTTGCGGCACATTGTGCTCTGGCTGACAGCTAACATATGCACGTGTCTGCTGCGTTAGAGAAGTTCCCATGTCTTTGACTGGTGCTTTATGAATGTCAATGCCTGTGGAGATGGCCTGCAGGAGAGTGTTGAGCGATGGCATGCATAAGCAAATGGATCACACACATGCACACACACAAGACACACACAACACACACACTTATCCAAACACACACACACAGTCACACACACACACACACACACACACACACACACACACACACACACACACACACACACACAAAGCACAAAAGTGATGGTGATGGGAGAGGTCTAGCAACAGATGCGTGTCCCAACGCCCCTCTCCACCATTGTCCCACCCCCACCACGAGCACACTTTTTGTTACTAAAGGGACCTTGATTTTGAAATGGAGTGTGCTAGATAATCTAATTCGATATGCAGAACAGGCTAAAGAGGGGTCCATCAGTGGCAGCTGCTCTCTAGAGAAAAAACCAACCCCCCCCCAAAAAAAAAAATACCCCCCTATCTTCTCTTCTACCCCCCACTTACAACACTTCCACATCTGACAAAACTGTCGCCTGATGGGCCGAGTCTAAAGGGTGTCAGGACTACTTTCAGCGTAGCGAACGCTCTCTGACTAACCTCTGTTGACACTGTGGAACACAAACGATAATAAAACAGGACGCACAGTCAAAACGAAAAAGATGGGCAATTACTGGAGGTACAAGTACATGTAAATAAGGAGCAGATGCTGAACAAATTGAGGCGGTTTAACGGTGAAAGGATTGGGTGGAGGGGGGTGCTAAGGGGTAGCGGTTTCTGATTGTAGAATGGTTCACTGGTTTTATTGAGGCTAATGATGGTTGGGAAAGAAGAAAAAAAGAAAAGAAAAAAAAAAAGCTAAGAACGGGATTCCAACTTACAGGCATGTGCGGGGGCCCTCTAGATCACGTGAGCAACAATAATATGCACTCAATCTAGATTTTACGACTCCAGCAGGAAACAAGGGGAGGCTGGGGGGTTGATGATGTGGCTGCAGACGAAGCCTGTGCAATGGGGTTGCTGTCTGCATCCAGTCTGAAATGGGGTTCAATGCTGTCTGTTCCATCCAGTCTGAACTTCACAGCAGGTCATTCTGGTAGTCAAACTGCCATGACTTTTATGTTCAATCAGTCACTGACTACCGTGAGATAGCAACTGTTGTCCTGTTCCTGATCTTGGAAAACTGATCTTGGACCATGACTCCTGTAAGATTTCCTTATCAAATTTATGACAAGGATAACACCTCTAAGTTACAGCAGTTTACTTACTGTTCACAGCAGGTCATTCCTGGTTCAATTTAATCAAACTGAGAAACCAGATATTTACATGACCTTGTCTGGGGGCCTAAGAACAATAAAAATACTTTTGAGAGTTAGCCTAGTTTGTGCATGTGTGTGTAAGTGTGCATTTGAGTTCATAATTGAGAACAGGGGGGCTTCAGATGTGTGGGGCAGAGTGGGAAGGGGGAGAAGGGGTTTAAAGAACCTTCAGAGGGGGCTGGGAACCCAAAGCCTGCTGAGCGAGCCAATCACACGCCAGCAGCACCATTGGTCTGCATCGGTCTGTCAGTAATCAGTCTGATTCACAATACTGAGCGCTATGAGGCCAGCTCAGACACTAAAAAGGGGAGCAAGACCGCTTATTAAGTCACTCACCCCCTTTCCTCCATGATAAAATATCACCCTGATATTTTATCACCCTGGGGGGGGGGGACAGGGACTAGGACAGGAGGGACCTAAGGCCTCCAAAAGTGAGTTGGGTCTTTTGTTCTCCTTCCTCCTTTCACTCAAAAAAGAGGCTTCACTGCCCACTGAGTGGAGATGGATATTGGAAAGCCTGGCTACTTGACATCAACAAATATGTTGTCTGCAGATTTAGCATTTGAAAAACCCCTCATTCCAAACCCATGAGTAAAGCACAAGGAATGCAAAGCACATGGAACACAATGGGGGTGATCAATGGTGTGGTATAGTTTTAATGCATTGTGGATTAGCCCAATTTGTAAAGTTCCCATTAAGAGGAGAAGCTGAAATCAAAAATGCAGTCCTCCCAACAATCAGAGTGCAGCTTTGATGCCCAACCTCATTATTAACAGCTCTCACAACACATGCCAGCCAGGTGGCTAATTAGTCCGAGGTAAACTTGCTCCAGTGATTTGTTGACATGTCATTAACAAGCTGTGCTCTTATAAAAAAAAAGTGTTGAGCTTTGCATTGTGTCTTTTTCCTCTTGGTAGGTGGGGGGTTCTGCCTCTGGGGCACGTTTGTTTATCATCATCATCATTGCAGGGCTTGCTGCATAGATTTGCACAGGGCCGTGCAGTGTTTTGTTACCACAGGTGCTCACCCCCAGCTTTCCCCTGTGCAACAGTGTAGGTCCACACAACTTTGTGGCAGGAAGCCCCCAGTCAATGTGCAACAATGGATTGACAGGCCTAATTAAAAGAGCATGGGGCTTGTTTTTGTCCTTTAGAGGCCAGTCCCTTGGTGTCCGTTGGGGCTGGGGTGGCGGAGGAGGAGGATTTGGAGGGGGTGGGGACGGATCTGTGTTTGGGGGCTCCTGGGAGAGACAGCGGCCCCGTGGGGATCCATGCCTCGAGCCCAGTCAAGCAGCATGATCAGAAGCATGTTCAGCCGTCCGTGGGCATTCAGGCCAGCCCAATCAGATGAAAGGGAGCAGTGGAGACCCCCACTTGGAGGGAAACTCTCCTGTCCCCATCCATTATGGCCATTATGGTTTTTACAGAGGCATGGATAACTGTCATGGACCACGTTGCCTGAGAGCCACTGGCTAATGATGTAGCTAACCAGGGATCTGACATGGCGAGGGTTATTACCTCCCACCTCAACACTAATTGGCTAACTTCTGTGTGGAAACTAGCTTCACCTTTCTTTTCCTTCCTTAGCATCTGTATCCCTCTCTTGTCTCTCTCATCTGTAACACTCTCACTCTCTCTCTTTGCTTTTCTGTTTCACCGCCTCCTCTTGCACTCTTATCAGAGAGGAAAGTCAAATCTCGTCAGGAGGACACCTGGCTTTGAGATATGGCTCACAGCGCAATAAACCCTACCCCCCAAAACTCACTCCTTTCCTGGACAGACAGGCGACAGCTGTGCTGGCTTCACCGTGTAATATCAAGCAGAGAGGCTCACATCAGGCCTAGCAGAAACAGGAGAGCACTAGCAGTCCCCACAGGCTGTGGTGTTGTAAAGCAATCAACACATCATGATGTGACTAAACAATGCCCTGGCTTTATCAGTGATAATAGACAGGACAGGAAGAAGAGGAAAGACTCATTTCTGGTGGCCTCAGGCTGATTGGGGGCAGCAATATCCCAGCAGCAGTCCAGACTTGCTGTACAATTTTCAAAATGGAAATGAGCTGGTCAGTCCCTCTGAGCAAACACCCTCAAACATCACACTGTAATTAACACCCACACCACAGCTGGCTTCTCCACAGAGCTCTCTCCCCAACTTTCATTTAAAAGTACCCCACAGGCTTAAAGAGGGGGGAGAAGATAGATGGGGGTGGGGTAGGGAGGGAGAGTTAGTAAACTCAAGATAGAGGAGTGACTGTGCGATAGTAAACCCACTGCCCCCAACAATCCTCCTGACCACTTGCCGCTCCATGCTTCGCTACACACTAAAGACAAGAAAGGGCACCAAGTACACAGTTCAGACACAGTGCAAGCTGGCTGAAATTTAACACGAAAGTACCTTAAAAGAACAAAGTCTAAAGTAAGAAGAAGGCAAACAAAGATGATGCACAACTTCTTCATATTCCCAAACAGGATTAAGCCAGTGCATGACAACAACAACACAAGACGAGCCCAAGAAACCACACACAGCACTAGTTCTACACTGATAGTTCCATTCTGGTCCAGTTCTACCTAACCACTGAAAGAAGCTCTGTGCAGCGCAGTCCTACCTCTCCGTGGCTGGGGGCTTGCTCCTGCTCGGGTAAGGCACCGTTAGTCCCATGAGCGGGACAGGGAGCTGCAGCGGTCATCCTGTGAGATCTACACACTGACTACTGGGAGCACACTGAGCCACTGGCGCCCGCTCTCCCCACTCATGCACACCTCCTCCCACCTCCCCTCTATTCACAGGCAAATGCTAGTCCAAATACCAGATGGGCCAGCCCCAGCAACTGGGGCTAGCTGAGAAGAGGAGGAGGAGAGGGAGGGAGGGAGGGAGGGAGAGGGAGAGGAGGGGGGGAGAGTGGGGAGGGGGATGGGAAGGGTGTCTGTCGCCGACACTACAAAGCCACTTGCTTTAAGTGAAGGGTGGGGGGTGGCCAAAGGGAAGATGGAGTGAGAGAAAGCAAAACTTGGCACTGGAGTGCTACCTGGACTCCTTGAACCCAATAAGCTGAGAGGTTGTGTGTGTGTGAGTCTACAGTAGCAGCGCTGATGGATGATCTGAAGCCAAACCCCATTGTCTTTTATTGTTCAATGCACAGTACACACTGTTATGGCTTGACAAATGGGACTGTGGAAGAATGGTCCATTAAAGTTTGAATTTTTGTGATCCCCTCCGGGCTCTCAAACCTCGCTGCTGGAGGTAAACAACCAATGAACACTTCCAAACACATAGCGGACAAATCCTGTGGGAGAAAGTGCAAGCAGAGAGAGAGAGAGAAGAGAAAGAAGAGTATTTGTGACAGGGGAAGTGGAGTGGGAAGTTTTCTTGGTATGATTCCATTTTCTGAGCCATTGTCACTGGGACTTCTAGCTGGGCCTTTCAGATGCTAATTCTCCTCGGTGGTCGGCTGCTGAGAAGGAAGTGTGGCAGGAGCCTGGCAGAGTAAACTGTGCTCCTCAGAGACACTGGGTATCAATGTCCTGATCAATACACAGCCGCTCGCCGGCTGTTACACAGCACTCCAGCTCTCCATATCGATATCTTGGGAGAGAAGCCCCCGTATATGCACTTACAATTGCCTTCTGAAACCACAGAAAAATGACCATGCCAGCACTGGTGTGAGAAAAACCCTGTGTGTGTACTTTAGGAAAAGAAGTTTGACTAATGTGGTCTGGAAACGCTGGCTAGGGGTTAAATTCTTTTGTGAAGGGTTGAGGTGCTTGGCAATCATTAATAATGAGCTTGGCGAGAGGACCTTCAACAGAGAGGTGCCGTTTCCTCTTGTTTATCAATGTGTATGTCTTGGCTTCCTACAAGAAAACACCCAGACCCTTCTTTCAATGAACCCATTCAGCTGTAGCGCAAACAAACCTCACTGAATTCAGAGCGAATTATGACAGCTTAGCTCATTCAACAGCAATGAAACTGAGAAAAGGTTTCAGCATTGAACTTAAATAAATACTGGCTCTGTGTTATGTTAATGTAAGGGAAGTTTCCGTTTTTCTGTTAGCGAAACTTCCATCACACATACAGCACCCTTTGTAACACTTTCATTTAGAATTTAGAGTTACTTTTTGACACAGAGATTTCTGACAGACATGCTTTAAAAGTTAATGTTTCCAGCGCTCATGTTGTGTTTTTTGTAGGGCAGGGTCATGCATTAACCTGAGGCCAATGGGCTGTGTTTAAGTGGCTCCGACACCAAGGCTCAGTCTGACACTCTGCAGGTCCAGTGGGCACGACTGATGTGCCACAGACCCTTTGTCCTCGAATCAACTCTGTGAGGAATCATCCCAGTGATTCGCCGCCCCCCTCTTTCCTTTGTACCTCCATAGAGGCCATCTGGAGCACTGAGTGGGTCAGTGAACGAACACGTGACGGGACAGTGAGGGCAGAACAGCCCAGGGAGGATGCCCAGCCCCTGCCCTTAGGCACTATCGCTGCATGGTTCTGCATGGTCTCAACAAAGACCCCATCCTCCTCATAGCGAAAACTGTCACTTTTTCTCAATTGATTCTCCTGGGCATGCTTAGCTGCAGGGCTATCTCAAAGTCAAAGTCAAAGTCAAAGTCAGCTTTATTGTCAATTTCTTCACATGTTCCAGACATACAAAGAGATCGAAATTACGTTTCTCACTATCCCACGGTGAAGACAAGACATATTTGACCAATTTTAAGTCCACAGACAAACATAACATTCAAGTAAAAAACAAAAAGTAAGTAAATAAGTAAATAAGAGGGCACATATAATAATAATGAAAAATAAGAGCAGCAAAATTTTGTTGAAATTGTGCATAGACAGTCAATAAAATACTAGTGCAAATACTGTAAAATACTATAAAATACTGTTTGACCTAAGTAATAAAGAAAGTGGCATAGTGGTGCAAGTTATGTAAGAGCAGCAGAAGTGTTGTGTTTTCAGGACAACAACACCAAGTTGTAAAGTGTACAAGTGTGCAAGTGTTCAAGTGTGCAGGTGGAGTAGTGCAGGCGGCCATTGTGGGTCCAATGTCCAGGATGTTATGTAGCTGAGGGTGGAGGGGAGAGGAGGGAGAGAGTTCAGCATCCTTACAGCTTGGTGTATGAAGCTGTTAGTGAGTCTGGTAGTCTTGGGGGCGCAGGCTTCTGTACCTCTTCCCAGAGGGCAGTAGATCAAACAGATTGTGAGCGGGGTGACTTGCATCACTCACAATTTTTTGGTCGCCTTGCGGGTGAGGTGGGTGGTGTAAATGTCCTTCAGGGGGGGGAGTGAAGCACCAATGATCCTTCCAGCTGTGTTCACTGCGCTGCAGGGCTTTCCTGTTGTATTCAGTGCAGCTTCCGCCCCACACAGCGATACAGCTGGAGAGGATGCTCTCAATGGTGCCTCGGTAGAATGTGGTCATGATGGCTGGTGGAGCACTTGCTTCGCCCTGAGTTTTCGCAGGAAGTACAGGCGGAGCTCTCTTAGCCAGTGATGCAGTGTTGGTGGTCAGGAGAGGTCTTCACTGATGTGCACCCCAGGAATTTGGTGCTGCTCGCTCTCTCCACCACAGCACCGTCGATGGTCAGTGGCAGGTGTTGGGTGTGACCTCTCCAGGAAGTCAACAACAATCTCTTTGGTCTTGCTGACGTTCAGCAGGAGGTTGTTGTCCCTGCACCACGTGGTCAGATGGTCGACCTCCAACCTGTATTGAGTCTCATTAAGCCCTTGGTGATGAGACCCACCAGAGTTGTGTCGTCAGCAAATTTCACTATGTGATTGTTGCTGTAGGTTGCAGTGCAGTCATCGTCAGCAGGGTGAAGAGCAGCGGACTGAGCACGCAGGGGGCCCCTGTGCTCAGTGTGATGCTGCTTGAGGTATTGTTGCCAACATTACTACTTGGGGCCTCTGACAGAGGAAGTCCAGTAGCCAGTTGCAGAGGTAGGTACTGAGTCCTAGTTTGTCAAGTTTGCAGATGAGTTGTTGTGGTATTATGGTGTTGAATGCAGAACTGAAGTCTATAAACAGCAATCTCACATATGAGTCTCTTTTTTCCAGGTGGGTGAGGGCTGGGTGGAGGGCAGAGCAGATTGCATCCTCTGTAGACCAGCTTGGCTCGGTATGCAAACTGGAAGGGGTCCAGGGTGGGGGGAGAATGGCTTTGATATGTGACATGACAAGCCGCTCAAAGCACTTCATGATGATGGGTGTCAGTGCCACAGGGCGGTAGTCATTGAAGCAGGATGGAGCAGTTTTCTTCGGTACAGGTATGATGGTGGCAGCTTTGAAACATGATGGGGACGATGGCTTGCTTCAGGGAAGTGTTAAAGATGTCTGTGAAGACATCCTTAAGCCCCCCGCGCAGTCCTTCAGCGCCGCGACCTGGGATGTTGTCTGGACCTGTTGCCTTCACTTGGTGTTGATAGCAGCAAGTGTCCTCTTCACGCTGTCGGCAGAGAGGCACAGGGGCTGCTCATGTAGAGGGGGATGGGTCTTCTGTGGGCAGGTGCTGTTTTGTGCTTCAAAGCGAGCAAAAAGCCCGGGTTCAGGTTGTTGAGCAGAGGGATGTTGCTCTCACAGCTCTGTGGCGCGGGCTTGTAGTCCGTGAGGGCCTGAATGCCCTGCCATAGGCTTTGTGAGTTCCTGCTGTCTTTGAAGTTGATCTCCACAGACATGTCGATAACACCACATTTGTCACAGAATACATGTCACAAATCCTATAGTGAGCTTGTGTATGTGTACCCAAGACTGACATTTGAGGACAATGACCTGTTTTGTATAGTCTATGTTTTGTCACTGTACATTTGAGGAGAAGTTCATATTTTTCTAATGTATTTCAAAATCTCAACTAAAGTATATTTTTATTAAAAAAATCTACAACCTTGTTCAATATTCATTTGTAAAAGCAATTCATCATTCAAAGCACACAGGGTCGTCAATAAAGCTGTCAAATAACCAATATATAAATATCCATCCACCCACCCACCCCACCCCTGTCCGGTCTTTTGTGGGGTCTGGTTGCTAGGCATGATGGTCCAACTGCTGCATTCTAATTCTGTATTGGGTTAGGCTGTCATTAGTGACAAATTAAGCCCTAGTCTTTGGTCTCATCGGTCTCCATGACTGCTCCTGTGCAAACACACACACACACACATACACACACACTCCCATACATGTACATCCAGAAGAACAATAACACTGTGGTTTACAGGGTCTCGCTTGCATCCGACACGACACATGAAACAAACCATAGAGGGCCCAAGCTCTACAAAAACCTCACGCAGCAACGCAAACTCAATGGTGTCTTGCTGACTTGGCCTAATTACCACATGGATCCACCCAGTACTCCATGTGTCCTCTAATTTAGAAAAAAAAAACTGACCAGCAGCTCACATCAATCATAGAGATACGGCGCATGGTGACACCAGACAACAACCAAAAGGAAATTCCCCAGAATTGAGAGCGGGACATGCATACATGGCTTAAGCAGAAGGCACCGTCGCAGCAAGTGACACCCCCGCCGCGTAAATCCTACCAAAGAATTAGCATTCTTAACCCTTCCGCATTACCATACGCAAACAAAGCACTGTTATTATGCTGGCAAAGCATGATGCATAAGCATGTGCCCTAATCTGACAAACCTGTTGAGACCTATGCGGCTAATAAGCAAGGTTTGAGGGTTGCAGTAGGCCCCATGAACGCGAGTGCAAAAACGTGTGTCAGTGGGGCTGAAATGAGTGGGACAGACACAGGCTCCATTGTTATCCTATCGCCCCTAAATATCTCCCTTCACATAAACACGGCGGTTCAATATGCCAACAGATGGCGGAAGAGGCTTGGGTGAGCGGAGCCTGAGGTCGCTGTGGCATGGCGGAGGGGGGTGTGCGGGGGTTTGGGGTGGCATGCTAGGGAGGGGCAGTGCATGAAGGGCGAGTGATCTGACCTGCATGATATGAGAAAGCGCTGTAACTATGCTAATTTTAAAATCTGATACTGGTCAGCCCTTTCCCAGCTGTCACAGCCTGGCAGAGAAGACATGTGTTCAAAGGAGAGGCCATGAGGGGAGTGGGCTGGTGATAAAGGACACTGACCACCAACAGGGGTGCGAGACATATCGGACATACGCAAACGCAGTGTTACGCAGGGCAGGACAACTTCTGAGTTACGGTGTACACACATGCAGGGTGAGAAGATTGCAGGTTTTGTGTTATAGCAATGTATGTAGAATTTCTTCATGCTAAATGGTTGAAATGATCAGAAAGTAATATTATTTAATGTTTTTTTTTTTTTTTTACTTGCATAAAACACTGTCCTGCGGTTTATACACAATGCGGCTAATACACAGGAAATTACTGTATGTACAGTACACAGTTTTAGAGAAATTCTGAAATTCAAGATTCAGACATTCACACAACTTGTGTCATGTCATTGATGTCAAAATTTAATTTCCAGATGTCTCACTTGTAGAGGCAGGTTGAAACCTCAGAATGAGCCAAAGTGAGCTTTGACAAAAAAAAGACAAATCAATACAATAATCAATGCACACCGAAATTGTGGAAGCACTTCACACAATTTCAATAGCAATCTTTTTTGTCTCTTCCTACCATGCTGTTCCTTTTCTCTCTCTGTCTCTAGCATGCACCAATGCCATTATTCAGACTGCCTGCAAACAATGGGCATTTATACTTGGTCTGAGAAAAATTGCTCTATGAACAAAATTGCTACTGAAATCACACCAATCTAGTAGTTCAACCCCAAAGAAAGGGGTTTTCAACCTGAGGTTTTATAGTTGTGGAATATCTTCACCCCTATTCTCACAGTCAAGATTTTTTTTGGAATGGCTGGGCATATCTCTCATTGACCACCGGCCATATGAAGACAATGGAGGCATACAAGCAGCTCCGATTCTCAGCTAATTTTAGAACGCTCCATTGTCAGACATCACTGTGAGGTCACCCTGCGACGACATTCAGACAGACATATCCCAGTGACACACTGCTCTGGTCGCACAGTTTAGCTGGACACCTCCTCACTCACAATTCAGCTTTCTCTGAAACAAGGCCTATGTCAAACAGGGTACCATCTGACGCTTTCCCATTCATCTATCAAATAGACAGGGCATCTGTTAACCTCCCAAAGCCTTCAGCAATGTACTGTACTTCCTCAGACACGTTCAGGCCTTTTGCTGTGTAGTACAAAATCTGGTGCATCAATGCACCTTCACAGTTATCTCCATATTGGCGTTTACATGTTCACAACTTCACATAAGAAAGCTTGTGAATGTTAATACTTTAAATATTGTTAAACATCCTTAACATGCACTGACTGGCATTAAGCTGCTTTTAAATCTTCACCAAATGTTAACCATCATCTCATCCAAGGTGAGTGATAATATTTTTTCTCACGGCAGTGAGACTTGTTATTCTAGTTTAATTTTTTTTGCCCTTTTGTGAGGCTGAGAGTGTTTACCTGCCGCTTGCAACCTAAACCCTAAAATTAAAAGCAGTCGTCACACCTGACACATGCAGTTTTTGCCCAGAGAACATGCTTGCATCTACTTCAATAACAGCCCGAAGGGTAGTACAGCATTTATGCAGTGCACGTGAGTTAAAAGTCCTCACACGAGAGCAGGTCTTACCTTATCAAAGAATTCGTAGAGCCTGACAGTCTTGTCGATTTTGTCGCGGGTATCCTCCACGCGCTGGGAGAAGTCCTGCAGGTGCACCCAAAAGGAGCGGACCTTCACCTCGTACACCTGCAGCTCGGCCGACGACACGTCCTCCCATCTCTCCAGCTTCTTCAGCAAGGCCTCCCCACCCTTACAGTGCTCCTGCAAAAAAAACAAGGGACACAGATAGACAAGTGATTATGCAGGTCACCTGATCACCTTCATAGGTTCATGTACCCAGTAGTATTAGAGAAGCATATGTTGATTATTTAATATTCTTTTTCTTGTGTATTGTACTTTATCTCGAGTATTTTTTCCATAACTGCCACCTACAAAATGAAAATGGCCTTGGAACATGAATGGTGCTGAAATCTGACATCTGTTTGAAGTGTTTACTCAATCAAAACTGATGCATTAACATATCCTGTACAGTCGAAAGTCCAGCTAAACTGGAACCCAGCCACCCTAAAAGTGATTGGTGACAGTGAAGAGTCAGGAAATCCTTCTGAAAAATCTCTCTTCAGGAGAAAGAGCAGAGAAGAATTGGTGGAAATGGACACGCCAGTTTTTTCTAGTGAAATGTCAGTGTACTGACAGTCGAGAGAAAGGAGGAACTTCACGTACATATGCAGCAGCGTAGAAGTCCCGAAAGAGAGCCTGCTTTTTCCGCAGCTGATCCAGCGAGTCCTCAAGTTCCCCCAGGGCCTTTAGACGACTCTCCCCAACCTCATTGATCCAGTGACTCACCTGATGACCACAAATACACACACACACACACACAAACACACACAGGAGACCTCCGTGAAGCAACAACTGACACAGCACATCTGGTAACCTACATACCTCCCCTGTCTTACTTCAGAAACCCCCCGTCCCACTAGTGTCCCCCAATCCAGCTGTCTATAATTTGGCCTTGCTGATGTGTATTAAGCAACCGCCCCCTCTCTAATTGAGCTGAAATTAGAGGACTTTTTCTGTGTTACACAAGATAATCCCATGGCTCTGCATTCTCCTAGCCTTTGGGATGGAGCCCTTTTCAACACATCTGTGCCAACATTCTTGAACATGCTCTTGACTAAAACCAACCATTTTAAAAACTATGTAGAGCACACTAACCATATTCACTGACATTTTCAATATTACATGATATAATTAAATACAATATAGGAAAGAGGGTGAAGAAGCATAATGAGATACACAAAACAGTCATTGAGTGAGAAAAAAAAACATGCTAGTTTAAGTGAAATGTCTTAGAATGTGATAGCACCTATTGTCACTGAGGGAGGTAGTTCCCTCTTAGCTCTCCTTACCTCATTGAAGCCTTCCTCCAGGCTTTTGAACTCCATGACAAACTCCAGCTCCTGCGTGCACTTGTTGGACAGCATCACCAGTCTGTGCACCAGCTCATCCACCTGGTTGTACAGTTGCCCCACTGTCTCAATAGCATCTCTGCAACACAACCCGGCACGACACCCAGCATGTTAAAAACATTCAACATCCCAGAAAATAGGAAAGGGATATTGGTTTAAAAAAAAAGACTTCTAACACATTTAAAAATGCTTCGAACGTGTTGCAGATACTACCTGTTTACTAAAAACAACAGTTCAGTTGTACTGTACTGTGTAATCAGTTACAAAGTGGAGAAGTAGCTGGGTTAGAGCGTCATTGGTTGTGACATTTTAAACCAGGGCAACGATTGGATGCTGAAGAGACAAAGCATGTCGTGACTGGTTGTGGGCCTATGCGTGATTGTGCAGCTGGCCTGACTGGTTCACTTCACTAAGAAAATGCAGCGGCTCCTACACGAGACAGCTGCACTGACTCCACCGCAATAAATGAGCAGCTACTGATAGCCTCTGTGTGGATATGTATATGTAGGTGCCTGTGTGTGTATGTTGTGTGGTGGAGTCTGGAGTCTGTTAGTGTGAGTGTACTGTATGTACATGTCTTCATTTTTGCCTTTTATCATCCCTGCTGTGGTATTTAAGTGTGATTTTTGTGTTTCTGTAGATTTGTGTGTGTGTGTGTGTGTGTGTGTAGGTTGTGTGTGTGTGTGTGTGTGTGTGTGTGTGTGTGGTGTGTGTGTAGGTTGTGTGTGTGTGTGTGTGTGTGTGTGTGTGCGTGTGTGTATCCTTCTCCTTCGGGGCACAGCTAGGGAAACATTAGCCCAGTACAGCAATACACAATGACTGAGCACATTGTAAAGGATTCCTGTGGTTGATGAGTAGAGCTATGACTTCATTTCTTGTGAAGCGTGGCTACACAGAGCTCAGTACTGTGTTGAGCATTCCTACCAATCCTGCCCTTTGTTTACCCAACTGAGCCCGGCTATGAGCAATTCCTTTATTACATGTATAAATCACCGTTTACAAACGGGCACGGAAGTACCATGGCATGACCTGGGTGTAATGGTGCGGCTCTGATTAATACAGACATTTAAATAAAAATCCATTGATGAATCACTCCCCCGCAATGATTGATTGTCCTTTAAGCAGTCACACTGGATTAGCTCTGCCCCCTGCTGTTCAAAATACATGCAAACACACACACACACACACACACACACACACACATCCAGACATGCAAACATCCAGACACACAATATGCAAGGAATTCAACCTCAGCCTCAAACTGTGGCGAGCGCCTCAGAGTGGGAACAACACTGCATTGATTGCACCGCTGGAGGGGATTTCTGCTTGCTCAATTCTCATGCTAATGGAGAGTGTTAGCTGTGGACGGCTCTGTTAATCAGGGCCTTTGTCCATGGTTCAAGCTTCTGAATCTGAAGACATCCTTCTCCATCACTGACACTGTATGTATGCTCTGGCTGCGCTGCAGAGGAAGAGGTGCCAGCAGGAAGTAGCAGTGTCAACATGTAGAGACAACCTGGGAGGTTACAGATGGGGGAAAAGGATACTTTTTTTAACGGACTGAGGGCTTTACAAAGGAACCGGATAATATAAACAGAATGGGATAAGTTTGAATTGATAATCAATCTCTATGGTTTTGCTTTGCTTTGCTTTGAGCTTCACAGATCGCGTTGGGCTGGTTAAAAAAACATTACAAATCATAACCTGCTGCCTCTCTACTTTACAACTCCAGCGGAACTTAACCAGTGTAATTGGGCCAGGAGACGGCTGTCACGGCTCTCTGTTCGGATAGTTGGGAGCAGTGGTAAGATCAATAGTGGCAAATGAGTCGTTCACGCTACGGGTGATAATCACAGGACCACTGGTTCAATAGTAGAGCTTTATCTAATGTCAGTTAACCAGACAGAAGGCCTAGTTCTTTGGAACTTTTCAGTTCAGCTGGAGGGCTCATTTGAACAGCTAAACAAGTAGACTTCTGACCTTGATTGAAATAACAAGTTAGAACCAAAAAAATGTTTGTTTAGTATTGACGGCTTGTAGCTGAAGCATGTAACATTCTTCGAGGTTGACAGGGCTTTAGTTTTTAGAAAAAAAGAGGTAAATCCTCAGAATCCAAACCCAGCTTTGGTGGTCGGGTTCATTGTTTGGCTTCAGATGAAATCCTCTTGTTATCCCTCTCAACCCAGGAGTTTTGGTATGATATCACCAGTGGGCAGTGTGTGTGTGTATATGTATGAGAGTGAGAGAGAGAGAGATAGAGAGTGTGTTTATATCTGCGACTGCAGGAAAGGCAGGTTTGAGCGGCAGTGGTGTGGGCTTGGTGTCACACGGCCGCACCCTTCCATAATTGTCGAATTAGTCATATTCCACACCCAAAAATAAACAGTGCCCTTCTGCAAACTGCCAACAATTTCAAAGGCATTCCAGTGGTCAGTGCGGAGACAGAGACAGAGAGAGAGAGAGAGAGAGAGAGAGAGAGAGAGAGAGAGAGAGAGAGAGATAAGAGATCAAGATAGTCACATGGGTCTCCTGGAGATGAAAGTCAACATGGAACAGTCCCACTTAGTTGAACGAGACCTGCAATCACTGTAATGCATGCCCTTAGTTGTTTAGGGTTATTGTTTGGATGAAGAAAAGCCAGAGTTGACGTGGAAAACTTTCAATGCTCGGAAGTGAGTCAAGTTGTAGGGGGGGGGAAATAGGGCAAAAGACTTGGCAAAGGTCTCCTAGCTCGCTTACTGATTTCCCCTCTAGGCTGGTGCAGTTGGGTCTGGAATTTCTGTATCTTTATTAAAGGGATCTGTGTAAAACAGCGGGTAACTCAAACTTTTGGCAGAGGGACACACCATTAAAAAAAACTCCATTATCACCCCCTTCTACACACACACACACACACACACATGCACACTATCAGAATTAATGCACATTAACAAATACCTTCAGGCAGGATCCCAGCTACATTGAATTGCTAATGCAAATCATATGACAGGAGCTGAATCACTGAAGGTATGTCACCTCTCATCCAAGAATAACCAAAATGAGCAAAAAGACCTTCACTTGAGAAGTGGAAAAGAAGCTCAGGTTTAGCGTTTAGAGTTTTTAGCTCTTTCCCAGTTTTCCTCTCCCTGAGCCAGGTAAATGGTTGATGGCCATAACGGCTCATTCAGGTTTCGGATTGCTTATAGCGCTCGAGTTGAAGAGCGAGGGATAAAAGAGGACTGTTCTCAAATAAGTTTTCTTTCTTTTTTTTTTTTTTTGCTTCACACGGGAGAGCCCACCTTGGCGAGAACCACATCAAAAGCGTTTGCTCTCAGAATTCTGTTTCTTCAACCTGTCACTCACAGCTGGAATTCCTCCCTTATCTCCCCCATCCGTTTTGACTTCATCCAAAACAAGAGCTAAGCTTCGCATAAAGCGACCCAGCCACTTTAAACCAATGCCAGTACACAGGGGGGCAGATGAGGGAGAAAAAGGGATCCAGACCCCGACGAGAAAAAAAGAGGGGTGGGTTAATGTGTCAGGAGTGAGATGTGTGAATTTGTGTGTGAGTTTGTGTGAGTGTGTGTGTGTGTGTGTGTGTGTGTGTGTGTGTGTGTGTGTGTGTGTGTGAGTGGATGGGAAAACAGAACAGGTGCAGGTGAAGGCACATTCCAGGACAGGCCAGTGAAGACCAAAGGTGAGGTGAGCGAGGGAGGAGAGGTTGTCTGGGAGCACACGCACGTCTCCATGCCAAATCTCTCGCTACACAAGCGGAAATACCTCACTAACGACTCTTTTCTGTAAATCTTTGTTTTTATCTTTCGGACAAGGGAGCATTATGAGGACAAAAAGAGAAACGTGTTGTTGTCTTTTGTGAGCTATCAAGCTTTCTAGACACACCTGTGTAAGCTTCTATTATGCTGCGCTGGATAGGTAACACAAACAGAACAGCCGGTGCTCACAGGGAGGTGTGCAGGTATGATTACAGCACTCCCATTTTAAACGAGTCGAAGAGGAGCCGAGAAGAAGACACAGGTCGGCTTAAGGAGGGCACAGAGGCATTGTTGACTTTGATAAGAAGAGGAAGCTTGGGAGAATATAGTGCTTATCCTCACACACTGCCCACCAGCATTGACTCATCTGATGGCATCTAAGGCATCTGATGAAACACTGCCCTTGTGTATATACGTTTGCATTCTTATCTTTGTGTATGTGTGTGTTTGCATGTGTTTGTGTATGCGTTTGCATATGTGTGTGTGCTTGCATGTCATCTAATCAGGATATTTTTCATGTCTTTCCACAAATACTTTTGCCATCTAAGTGCACTTCATGGTCATGGCTACGTAGGAAAAGTGCTTTAGCTAAAATAAGCATGCAGTACACAATAACCAGCCTTCATGTGCACTTGACTCTATTACAGGATGTAGCTTTATGGGCAGTGCATACAAACAGAGATATATCAGCGAGCCTTTGATATGGAACAGGAACATCTCAACGACAGAGAAAGAGGAAGCAAGAGAGAGACAGGGAGAGAGAGAGAGAGAGAGAGAGAGGGAGAGAGAGAGAGAGAAAAGAGAGAGAGAGAGAGAGAGAGAGAGAGAGGGAATGGAGCTAGCCCAGATAAGAGTGTTCCACTTGGCCCATGGAGAGGAAAAACACTTACACACATTTACAGAAAGAGTTTGCCTCATGCCGGCAGGCTTGTTTCTTTTTCTAAGCATGTGTGCACCCCCCAAAGTATCTGCAATCTTTTTTGTTTTGGCAGGTGTGTCTCCGTTGCTCTTAAGACGGGGATAACATTCATAAACAATGCTGTGGTCCACTGAGCAATAACTGCTTAGAGCAGATCTTGATTTTGGTTGTAACGGTCCATTTAAGTCAAGCAGATGGAAGAAAGGCGAGCGTAAGCAGAGAGGGATAGAGAGAAGGAGAAGACAGAACCAGGAATAAGAGGAAGAAGAAGAGCCGAGAGAGCAGAGTTCTGTTTACTACACACTGCACATTGCAATCCGAATGTCCTAATTCAGGTTTAATCAATGTCTGCTGTGCCAATTCAACACTGCACTGTTGCTGTTTCTCATTCTAACACAATGAATCAATTCAGAGACAAAGAGAGGAAAAGAGATGACAGCATAATGCGAGGGAAGGTAGTGATGGAAGGTACAAGACAGAACAAGCTGGATAGCATGACAGCCAACTTGGACAGTATGAGAGTCACATGGAAGAAATAAGGTATTAAGACGTCTATTAAAGCAACAACAAAGTTTTTTGTACCTTAAAATAATGTTTCCAAAATTGTTTCCGTGGTTCATCAACTCGTAACAGGGTGAACGGCAATTCTGCATTCGCTTCGCGCCCCTCTATCAGCTATAACTGCACTGTGTAAGTTTGCCTGATCGGGTAGCGGATCTGTAGTTCGATGGAATGAGACATAAGAAACTACAAATTTGACTTGCATCTGATGTTGCAATACATCGTACTTTTATAAGTCATGGTAAGTTCTACCTTGTCTGTGGACATCGTTATTTGCAAAGCCGGTGCTGGATAAACAAATAGCATGCGTGCGGCAGAGAGAAAGTTCTTTGGTGTTGCTTTAAGAGGAAAAAAAGAAGGGAGTAAAGACATACAGACAGATACCGCAAGCTCTGCTTATGAGTGGTCTGTTGTGATTGAGCGTCACGGTTACCTGTAGTCCTCGGTGAGGCTGACGCTGGACTCCTCCTTGCGCAGGCGGGACAGGGACGCCCCCCCCTCAAGCTGCAGGCGGACCAGCCGGCTGTCCTCCAGCACGCTGCGCATCAGATCCCTGTAGCGGCCCAGCAGCACCTGCGCCTCCTGGGGAGGGGGACAGAGGGGAAGGGTCACTTGTAACTCTCTCCATCTGTAGCTATCTGCATGATATATAATCTATATATAATCAACAAAAGAAATCTGGCAGGATCAAAACATTTTGAAGACTCTGAAGAGGCAACATCGGCCTCAAAGTCCCTTAACATCTTTGGTCCTTTCATTCTTTTATCCTAAATATAACTTGGAGAATTACTAATGGCAATCTGGCACTTACACGACACAACACAAATATTACACAAATTCACTTAAAGGGGATCGAAAACATGGCCTTCTCTTATATAACAAGAGTGAAAAGAGTTTGAAGGACAGAAAATGTGAAACTGTACCTTTCTCCACACACTAGTCTCTCTTTACATACTATACACATGGCCTCCATGGAAGGCGTCATGTTTTCCACACTATCAGTAGCACCCTGCCGATTAGACCTGAAACAAATCTGCAGTATTCCCTTCTCTCTCTGTCTCTGAGCTTGGAGATTTCACACTGCAGCAGCCACACCCTGCCCAGTAGACCCAAGAGCTCGATAACTCACAGGATGTGGCCCCAATTCCAAGCCAGCTGCGTGGATTTGTTTGACTTACTGCCACAAGGCTGAGCAGCAGTCAGCTCAAATGTCTTCTGACAGCAAGAGCAACTCACACAACACACAAACACTACACTACACTGTGTGTGTGTGTGTGTGTGTGTGTGTGTGTGTGTGTGTGTGTGTGTGCAAGCTGAGAAAAAAAAACGATACGGGAGGTTGGGAGAACAATCAACCACACTGACAGATGGGACGACTGGCTCCGATAATTAAAAAAGTAAATGTCTAAATCAAACGCTGAGTAGTACATAAAAAAAAAACTCAAATGATTTCATCAGCAGACATAAGTAATAAAAAATGCTTTGTTAGGGAATAACTGACGGTTACAGTCTGGCTATAATTACTTTAATTACACCTGCTACTGTCTGTGCTCTCCTGTTTGGAATGTATGTGCTCAGAATAGAAACCGCTGAATGCGTTCAGGGGACACATGCTGCAGAGACTTGCGTGCTTCCCCAATGCAAGCTTGCTTCTCTGAACCTTACATCTTGAGAGTAGTGTGCGTGTGTGTGTGCTGTCAGCAAAAACAGCCTGGAGGAACTGGAGGACGGGTGGGCGAGGGCCCCCTAATCCCACCGAGGAAGGGAGGAGAGAGGGAGGGAGAGAGAGAAGGAGAGAGAGATGAGAAAGAGGGAGGGAGGAGGGGGGAAGTGGGAGAGAAGGAGGAGGACCTGATGGCCTAACATGTTCAAACAGGCTGGGTTTTTTTCTTGGCTCGTCGTCCTTGAAAGGTAAGATAGGGGACCCTGCTCTCCTGAATGCAGAGGTTCTTATTTTGAGCACTCACTGAATCAATACCCGATCAGGAGTCTGTGAAAGTGGATGACGGGGACTAAGGGAGCCACCGCTCACCCACCTCCCTTCAAAATAAAATATGAGACAGGGAGAGATGGCCTAAAAAGGATAACTGTCCCCTTGGGGAGGCCTCTCTAAGCCTCAGACCCCCCCCCCCCCCCCACATCCCAACTACGCTCTTTCAGCCTATTCCCTGCGGACCTGAAGAGTCGCTTTGTGTCCTTTGCTGACCCGTGTTGCCACGTAAACGTAAGGTCGACATAATCAATGCACAGGCCGGCAGTGTGCCATCACCCAGCATTTATAGCATTTAGAGCAGACCAGAGGGCCATGCCAGGGCTGCGGTGAACCTTTGCATATCTACACTTTTATGTTCTATTTTTCTGTTAACTTTATTTACATGAATTCTCCATCTTTAATTAAATCACTGGCTCCTAGGAACAGAGATAGAGAGAGAGAGAGAGAGAGAGAGAGAGAGAGAGAGAGAGAGAGAGAGGCAGACAGCACAGAGAGAGAGCACCGCCGCAGCAGGAGCAGCCCACAGCGAGGGGAGGGAGGGAAAAAATCAACGTTTGAATACAAAAATTCCAGGTCTGTTACAGGCCCTCTCCAGAGGTTTGTTTCATTAACAGGCATCCTCGTCCAGACTGTAATAAAAGCTCCTGGCTCGGTGGCTGCGGCAGGTCTGGGTAAATTTAGCCACAGCCCCAGTGACACAGATTAGACTGAGCTAACGTCAGCACCTGCCAACTAAAACGCTTTTCCCTTTTTTCACCCTCATTCAAGTCACATCGTGGGAGGTAGAAAGCTAGCTGGCCGAGCCAAGAAGCAGAGTAGCCTTCTGAGCTTTGTGCTGGATGGACAAAAGTGTTACAGTGTCAGCGCGTTTTCATTGGAGCTACTTAACGCTGGGAATGGAGCACGACACTCGGTGTGATGTGAAGCGGGAGGACATGTAACAATTAGAAACGTTTAAAGGTAAATGGGAGCCACATAAGCGTGCCGACGAGTCTTAAAGGCTACTTTTAGGCGGGGATCATATCAGCCAGCGGCAAGCGGCAGGTTTCCTATTGTTCTCTATGGTTCGGCAGCGGAACGGTGGCAGCGCTGGCGTAACGCTAGCGTTGAGCGAGCTGAGCGTTGAGCGAGCTGAGCGTTGAACTTGGTTCAACTTTCAAAGTGCAACGCGAGCGTATTCAATTGACAAACCGTTTATGTTGCTTAGGAACGAGACAAAACTTTATTATGGTCTGAACGTTGTATTGCGTTTGCGGCTGCCGCTTGCTAATGTGATCCCCGCCTTAAAGTTAGTGGACATTGGTATGAAGGGAGGCTGAGCGCAGTACAGGGGCCTCTGAAAGGCAGGAGCGTTACCTCGGCGGTGGGGGGCAGAGGAGTGGACTCCAGGTTGGAGATGGTGCTCTGGAGGAGGTTGACAGCATCCTGACAGTTACTGGTCAGCTGCTCCAGTCTCTGGAAACAAAGCAGATGAGAGGGAAATGAGAAACACATGCTGACCAGATGTACACACACACACACACACACACACACACACACGCACAAACACACACACACACACACACACACACACACACACACACACACACACACACACACACACACACACACACACACACACACAAACATGTCATCAACACAAACAATTTGTGGTACTACTTGATGTATACATCTTTAGATCATCCCTATTCCCAGATCCTAACAGGCAATTCAAAAGCACAGGAACCCATTTATTTACTTCTTATCACGGGACTCACAGCCTCAGCTGATTACAACTCCTATAGTAAACACAACTGAAGCCTCTCACCGTTCTGAAGCACATCCAGCTGGCGTGAGAGAAGGGGAAGGTGCCGTCGTACTCGGTGGGCAGCTGGGAGGCCTCCACGTGCTTGTGCAGGGATTTCAGAGAGGTGAGGAGCTCCAGCTGTCCAACACACATGATAACGAGAGAGAGAGAGAGAGAGAGAGAGAGAGAGAGAGAGAGAGAGAGCACGTGCACAGGCGTGCGAAAGAGAGAGAGAAATATAGAGGCATCCTCAGTTTCTACAGTAACAACAACAACATTGCAGATAGACTGGAGAGTGCTGTGGCTTTTAAATGCAGGTTGTTATAAATAAAAGAGGTTATCTCTCTTAACTTTAAGCCCACAACATCTGCACATGAATCGAAAAGCTATAAATGTTGTTATCTGTTCTGATGCCACGACCTCTCTGGAACGGAGTGTGCCAGAGTTAAGCACGTCCTCAGAGCCTGGCAATCATGGGAAGTCAATAACACACACTCAACACAGCCACTTGGTCTTTTAAATAGCACTCCATCAGAGCAAGGGGGCTGAGAGGAGGGAGCAGAGTCTACAGCCAGCAACTACAGACTGAGAGCTGACCAGTACAGAGATATCATTTTATAGTGATTGCACAATTTTTGTATCCACCTTGATGCCAATTACAGTGACTATCTGCATTTCATCTACATTACGGCCTACTCTATTGTGCCACTGGGTGACCAACAGTTAGTGTGTAAGCTTTTCTGTCCTCTTACCTGTATAGAGGGGGTCTTCTCCATACGAAGGGCTAAATCTCTATCTGCCAGCAAAAGCACTGTATGGATGCACCCTGGCATAGCGTCCTAAAAAAAGAGGATAGCGTGAGCGAGAGAGAGAGAGAGAGAGAGAGAGAGAGAGAGAGAGAGAGAATGTGTAGTTTCAAAATAAAAGAAAACAGTGGAACTGTGACCCTTTTTCTCATTTCAGAAAATACAGTGTTCAAGATATTCATTTTAGAAAAACTACAGGTGGCTCAAGGGTCTTGGTGAGGTTAAGTTCATAGTCAACATGGCCTACAATAACACTCACACTATCCTTGAGGTTAATTTACAGCTGTACATTTATTGATCGTATATTGTTTTCTATAGCTTGTGTGATCTGTTATTGTAAAACAGAAGAACAAAGCCCATACACTAACTGAAGTCTGTACAGAAGTCTCACATCCGCCAATAAAAGAATGGTCAGATACACCGACATGAGACCTACATGACTCAAAAGCCCGTAAAACTACTGAGAGAGGAGTCTCCAGAGGCTGTAGTTTTCCCCCTCAGTGACACAGACACATGCACACTCATCGTGGAACACATTACTGTACAGCAGTCTTGAAAGACACATCCAAGAAATTCATAACAACTGGCAAACAAACAATACTCTGCGCCACTGACTGAAGTTTCCTGGCATGGAACCTAATGCTTCTCTCTCTCTGTCAGACAGCAGACCTCCGTCTATTCAAACTCCATAGTGACTCATGGATGAGTGTTCCCTGATTGTGGCCCCTCAGGACAGATCTACCAAGGGCTGTCGAGGCTTTTGTCAGCTGTGCACCCGTGGGCTGTAAATTCATGATTATTACTAAGAGGGTGGTGTGTTTCCATGTCTTCCTGCCATCTGCGGGTGGACGCATTAATCTTCAGGATGCAGTGATGAATGGATGAAGCCCCAGCTGCCCCACATACATGTCTGGTGGCGTGGAGGTGTGCTCAGGGCAAACAAAGGGGTCGGCCAACAGCACAATTTGAATGAAAATGTCGATACACCTATGCAAACAATCTCTTGCTCACACACACACACACACACACACACACACACACACACAAAGCCTTTCAACATATCCCCCGTTGGCACATCTGTAAATGGTGCCTTAACTGTTGACTCTATTTTAAATTTCCATTCTCTCAGTCTCAACTATATTTTAGTGTGTACTGACGTGAGCAACTTCTATACACAGGGAAGCCAAGATCACTGCAGGCACTCACTCCCCATAGGCATATGACGAGATACAAAGTCTATGCCAGACTGCCTTTACTATGTGTTAATGTAGGCAGGCATCAGTGTCAGCTTGCCACTGAAAATTACTGGAGACGCCCACGCTTGGCATAATACAGAAAGAACTCTAGAAGGAACATTGCTTTAGAGTCAACCCTGATAATAACAGAGAAATGCTCAAGCATTGTGCCAATCACACACATCATTCCCTCCTGTTGCGACATGTTTAAATGATTATTTGTTTAAGTTTAACAGGTCCAAATCGAAATACAAAGGCAGACTGAGCATGAAATTATGATGGAGAAAATACATTACAGCACACATTTTTTATGGGCAGTGTGATAGCGTACCCTGCGGGTAAACTGGCATGGTAATGCATTGTCTGTTGTTGACTGATTGTACCACCTGTGTGTACTGTTGCTGTAAAAGTAAACAGATGTTCTAACTGCTCTGAGAGTTAAGGACACAATTCCCAGGTACAAAAAAAACATCTATCTTAGATCCTGGATAAAGCTTTGAATATATTATGGATTACAAGGCAGAGTAACGATTATTATTTTTTTTCAGACACTCACTTAATCTTTTGCATACACAACCACTGGCATTAATTTTTGCCATCTGCATATCCAAAAGCGTTTTGTTTACTATGTTCTTATGTGTGACAAGCAAATCCAGTGTGTAGAGGTGAATTGCAGTTTAAGAACACTGCAGTATGCGGAACATGCGGGTAAAAGCCCGGTGTCAGCTGGAAGGGGCCCATAATTTGATGGTGGTATATGTGGACAATGGGGGTCAAAGACAAATAGTTTATGCATGTGGGTGAGCATGACTCTATGCTGCATATGTGTGTGTGTGTGTGTTTGTGTGTGTGTGTGTGTGTGTGTGTATGTGTGTGTGTGTGTGTGTGTGTCTGTGGGTGTGTCTGTGTGTATAAATGTGTGTGTGTGCTGGGGGTGGGGGTCACCCCAGAGGGCCAATCCCTGAGGGCTCATCCCGGCGTGTGCTTTGATGACTGCGGGAGGCTCTGCTGCCTCCTCTGTCATTGTTAGCGCTGACCTAGAATGGGATGAAGGGCGCGCTCTGCACACGCATGCCTACTGCAGTGCAGCAAAGCTCTCGACGCCAAAACAGACGTCTCAGTCCCACGCTATGTTGACGTAGAATATGCCAAATGTAATTCTGGGCTGTGTAATTATATTGCAATAAGAAAGTCTGAGCTCTTAAAAAAACACACCTAGTCTCAATAGTTAACAGAGACATGGTGCTTTAGACATAGTCTAGGGACAGGCCGTGCTATTCTCAGGTATCTCCTAAAATGCATCATACATGAAGATAATTTTGTGTAAATATTCCATTCTGTCAGGAGAGTATCACCTCCATGTAAGTATGAATGGTTTATTGTGCTGGTTTTTCCGCTGACCGACATAATAAAGAGTAATATCGCACACAGAGGATAGTATACCAGTTGACTAATAACATGTCGGTCTTTTTTTCTGGCTGAAGGCATTTTTCCTCAAAGAAATTTTCACATGCCTCAAAAACAGTTGACTTGGCTTGGAGAACATACATAGTCAGTAAATAGTATCCTGATGAAAAACATTCTCTAATTTGTTTTTCCTCTCAGACACACACTGCCCTGCTTTTTGTTTTGCTGTCTTTTTTCTCCCGTTCAGCAATCAGACTATTTCACTGGTTGAATCCGTAGTTGGCATCCACAGGCCTGTGGGCTAAGCCAAGGCTTTTAGATGAATGTCTATAGCTACGCTGGCACAAGCATAAAGGCCCAGAAAGAATGAGTCAGGGCCTTTCAGAGACGAGGGCAGGGCCTCATTCGCCCGTCCGCCCGGCCTTCGCGTCGGTGCGGTGGCTATGGCAGCAATGCTAATCAAAGCTAAAGCTATTGTTTAATCCTGCCTAACCAAATGCAGCTGAGAGCGGGAAAGATTATGAACCGAGCCAGAGAGAGAGACAAACTCTCATTTGTTCACCAATACGGCGAGGCAAATCCACATAAATTACCACCTACATAGATGAAATACATATGATGTACATCACGTAGCCTACATATGATTCATAGATGGCTGAGTGTTTAGGTTATTGGATGTGTCTCTACATCCCTCAAGCACTCAATGTTTAAGCACACTTGCTGCTAAACTGGTTTATTAACAGTCACCCAAAGCATGCCATTGCTATAGATTTACGAGTAAGGTATATTCCCAATGACTTTGTATAGGACCTACTTGTCAACAAGTGATGCATGACTGCTTACCTGCAGGATATTAAAAGCTTTGAAGAGGGCAGGCACCGGTGAACACCGACGGGCATCTACTAGAACTGTCAAACCCAGCGAACGAACTTCTTTTCTGTGAATGAGGGGAAATGTGATCATCAGATTATGCACGTTTCACCCCAACATCTGTATGTCCCTTGTGAAGTTTTGAGACTTTCTGCTTTTTCAGGGAGCACTGTTGCTGGCAATGGGAAACACACTGGTATTTCAATGGGCACATTGTGGGCAGGATCAGGGACTTGAAATGGCTCCAAAGGTGATGGCATTACCTGAGAATGGTGTAGAAGTAGACCATAATCCTCACAAGCTCACCACTGTTGCAGTTTGGGTTTAACCAAATCGTATTTCTTGTTGTAACAGTCACCAAAGCATGTCCAGATTTATCTGTAGTGCCTGTTATGACAGATGAAAAAATAACCCTCAGCCTGGCTTACTGGGATCACATATATATATCCCAAACAATGACACAGAAACAGCCACTCCTTTTCAGCTGTGGTGTCAGCAGAAAAACGGAATTAGCAAAGACATGTTAAGTTTTTCCTAATGGACACAAGTGATGACTAAAATTGAACTACTGAATATACTCCTTAATCCCTGCAGCAGTACAGAAACACTCAATGAAAATTGTAAACGACTAACCAAACTACTGAATACTCTTTGCACCATGGGAACCCTCACTAAAAACAAGAAAAGGAAACTATACAGAGACCCCAGGTGTACCTACCGGGTAGGCAGAGTACTCCTGAGCTCAGCACGTCTGGGTTGATGTTGTGGGCCTCGGTGAGCACAGGCTGGCTCTTGAGGGAGGCTGCAGGGAGGAGGGGGGCTGGAGGACCCTGCTGGTTAGGCCTCATTTCACTGACTGGCCTCTCCTGACTGGCCGGCTCTTCGGCTGGACTGGAGGCTATGGAGACAGACAGGGAGTGTGATTGACTTCTCAAGACATGGAAAGAAAAATGAAAGAAGGACAAACACACACACACACACACACACACACACATACACACACACATACACACACATACACACACACACATACACACACATACACACACAGACACTGTAATCTGCCCATACTTACTTAGGATAAAGCAAAAACAACAAACAAACCACCCCACACAAAGCCTCGTCCACACATACCCAGGAAAGACAATCACCTTACAGTACATATTAAAAAACTCAAATCCTCTTTAAGACACAGATCCACAGATCCACAAATGCATGTACCGGTAAGAGATATCCAGCCGACATAAATGCTGTCAATTACCGTGCGAGCAACCTTCAACTGATAATCCAACCAAATGACCTGCAGCAACAAGTCAGTAGCCACATGTGTCTTACCCAACAGTGTAGGAAGTCTTTGTTAGATATTTAGGCAGATGTCTTTAGGCAGATTGTGTCCTTTGTATCTTAATGACCAAATATCCGAGAGAACAAGACAATGCACTAACTAGTCATTAGTCCCACCCTGTCCCTAATTAGTTTGATTACCAGTGTGAGTATATGGACTAACTGGCTCACGCAAGAGCCATTACACTTTTAATGCATCTACAACAAATTGTCTTTGTTTAGAGGCAGAGTAATACTCATCTTATAAAGCCCAACACAACACAACACAGCACGCTAACATTAGCTCCACTGGAATGAGGCAGTCTACATTCCCCAACAAATCTACAAATCCTCCCCATCAAGCACAGAGAGAGGTCCAGTTAAGTCCAGGGGTCTAAAGATACTGTACCAGCACACGGCACAGCACAGCACAGCACAGCCACACACACACACACACACACACACACACACACACACACACACACACACACACACACATACAATAATAATAATAATAATAATAATTTAGAACATTCCAGGCGCTGATCACTGGAACTGGGAAAGGCCAGGCCGAGAAGGCCTAACAGCATGCAGGAGCGGAGAGATATGGAGATCAACAGTGCTGTCCAGAACGATAAAAGCGTCCAAGGTGAAACGCAGAGGGAACAAGACAGGGTGGGAGGATGATATCGGCCCAGCAAATTCCAAATACTGCTGTACAGCCATAAAACAGCTTAAACAAGGACGAAGACAAACAGGGATATATCATCCCGAGACACAATCTTGCTGAGATTCCCATATTTTAAGGGGGCTTTTGGGTAAAATACTTAAGGTGAGGATTTGAGGCAAGGGGCTTGGTGACTGGGTGAAAGAACTAGAAGGAATGTTATTCCTTGAGACGATAAGGTACCAGCGAATTTGACAAACAGGACTCCATTACACCCTGAGCCCCCTGCGGCCGATCTCAGACTCCCCCTCCGTAGATGGCAGTTTTTCTCCCCTTCAGCACAGCTCCCGGTGTTTTGATAGAGCAAGCGATACCAGCGGTTTCCTTTGGGGCCTCCCAGCAGTAAGCCAGACGGAGTCTCAGCAGCCAAACATGGGGAGACATTCACCTGGCCGTGGGTGGACTGGCTGGGTAACTAAGCCCTCTCACCCCTGCTTCCACTGTTTTTACAGGCAGGTGGACGGGCCCACATCAGTCTGTCTGCTACATTTATACTGATTTTATGCTACATCGATTGGCTCAAGTGGATTGGCATAGGGGTGCGTTTGTTTGAGAGTGAGAGTGAGAGTGAGAGAGAGAAAGAGAGAAAAAGAGAGAGAGAGAGAGAGAGAGAAAGAGAGACAGAGAGAGAGGGAGAGAGAGAGGTAGGGAAAAGAGAGAGGGGGTAGGAAAAAGAGAGAGGGAGCCAGACATAAAGAGAGGGGATAACTAATATACATGAGAATGCATGTATGATATGTCTGCCATATAGATCACATGAGGTGAGGACGTGTGCCAGTGTTCTGTGTGTTGGTGAGCGAGCAACACGGCACGGCTATGCATGAAGCGTTTTAGTTTTACTATGGAAAAGCTCAACCTGATCCCTGTTACCCTATACTGATTTCTACATCTGTCAGGCCCATCACAGCCCTACTCACAGACTGTATTGTCATTATAGGCCCCACTTTTAACACAGAGGGGGGATATAAATTAGAGACCTTAAAAGTCTCTTTCCAGATATAAGACCATGGGGACTTTTCAGAGAAGCATTGGTGATAGCTCATTTTGACCAGCCTCTGGTAAAATTGAGCTGTGCTTTTGGATTAGGAAACATCCATGTATCAACAAACATACAGCTTAGGTGAGTTTTCAAATAAGTCTTGTGATATGACCATGAGACTAAGTTCAATGAGTTTAGTTTCCTGAACAAAATGCATTATCTTAAATATGTGTTACGTTTACTGTCTCACGGTAAGTGATTAACGAGTAGCATACGGTTTAGCTTATATAACACCGGATGACTTAAGGTGGGATGTAATAACAATGGTGGCAACAATATAGCAGGAAATAATAAACAGTGGTTACGAGTTCAAAGGGCTCAACAACCACCCACCTGGAGGAAGATGACTTGAATCAAAGTGACACTGGCAACAAACTACATTTCCTCTACAACTACACCAGGTCTAAAGCACCTCTATACAGTAAGGCATTCAGCAGCTGTACAGTAGGCTCTGTATAGAAACAGATGAGATGTCCTTGAACAAAGGATGACGAGACCTCCACCTATCCGATAACCTTCGTCATCATCATGCTTTCTGACGTGTTATATGACACCAATGTCATAACAGGTTAGTGAAGCATGAGTTGTGATTGCGTAACGCTTTTACATAGCATGACACAAAAAAAATCATAGATAATACATGAAAACAACTATAAACAAAAAAAACAAAAAAAAACAAACAAAGAAATTAAACACCCTTGAACAACAAAAGCACACTATGTAATACACTATGTAATAAGAACTACAGCAATGGAAATAGATATAAATAAAGAGCGAAGGAGTTTGGGGGATCAAGACAGCAGAGAGACTACTGAAGATGATGGCATGACATCATGACATATGGGAGGGGTTAAAAAGAGAGGAGAAGGAGGAACAGAATCTGGAATGAAGAAATGGGAGGATTCAAGGATGAAGTGATGAACGAGTGATTAGGTGTTTTTACCACATCACTTAAAGGAGAGGAGCTGATGGACTAGGGGGAAAAAAAAAAGAGCAGGAGGAGGGAAAACAGGATGTAGATCATTCAGCAGAGGGGGAAATTAAACAGGTTGTGGTTTTGTTGCAGTGAGTCTTCAGCGAAGAAGGGAAGAAGTTACGGAGTAGATAAGCAATAAGGGTCTTAGTGCAGTTACAGGGCAAGGTGGGGAAGACATAAGGGTTCCTCAGGAGGTCTACCTGACGGATGCTGAACTTGGGGGTCCACAGCCTCCTCTTGATCTGGCTCCCCACAGGAGACATTTACAGCAGGAACCTGGGTAGACTCCTGACTCGACTCCTCCACTTTCCCACTCTCCTCCTCCTCTTTCTCCTTCTCCTTCTCTTGGGCCTCCTCAGCCACCACTCCAGATGTCTGTTCCTCCTCAGCAGCTGCTGGTGTCTGGGCTGTGTGTGCGTGCCCACCCGTGTGTGGGTCGGGGCTGTGTGAGCCTTTGACCTGCGTGTCGACCTCCGACTCAGCCTTAGTCTCAGAGCTGCAGTTACCTCCTGAAGCCTCCTGCTCACTGTCCGGGACACTTTCTGTGACTGCACTCTCCTCGTCCACACTGCTCTGAGACACACAGTGCTCTTCACCTACCTCACTTTCGACTATCTTCTCCACCTCTTCCTCCTCTCTCAAACCTTCATCTTTCTCCTCCTCCTCCTCCGCCCTTCCCTCTTTCTCTTTGACCTCCTTCTGGCAGCTCTCGCCTATCTCCCCCTCTTCACCCACACTCTCAGGAACGGTACCCTCCTCCTGAGCTGCCACCTCGGCTGCCGCCGCCTCTGCAGCGATGGCGCCAGAGGTGGCAGCTGCGACGTCTCCCAAACCCGTTTGTGGCGTCTCCGTCTTTATTTCCGTCATCTCCCCCACCCCACCACTGCCGTCTCCCTCCTCCACCTGCTCCTTCCCCTCTGCTCTACGCGGCATCTCCCTCTCTGCCAGGTGTACCTCGGCCGGCTCTGTCCTCTCCTGACCCTGCTGGCTGCTGGCTGTAACCCGATCCTGAGCTGGGGGAACAGGGGCAACGGGGGCACAGGCTACGCTCTCCACTCTCTCCCCCTCAGGGCCTCCTGAGGTGGGACTGCTGCTCCTGAGCGAGCCAGTGTCTAGCGGAGGAGTGACAGGCTCGACAGGAGAGTTGACCTGCTCATTCAGTGCGTCTGTTTTGGTTTGACCCTCAGCGCTCTGCTCCTGCACGCCTGTCTGCTCTTGCAAAGCCTCAGTGACGCGCACAGGTTCTGGATCTTTCCGGCAATTGTCTTTCTCGCCTTCCTCAACACTACTTTCAGACTCTTTACCACAACTGCTACCCTGGTCGAGTGAGGGCCCCTCCTCACATGTTTCTACCTTGCTAGCTACCTCAGGACCCTCTAGGATCTGATCTACAGGTGAATTTGCACTGTCAGAGTGAGTGTCAAGTGTGCAGTTGAAAATGAGAGATTCAGATGGTGCCGAGTCATTGCAACCTGGCTGTTCAGACGCAGAGCACTCACACTCAGGCACACGTGGTGTGGAGTTATCGGCAGAAGAGGTACCTTCCGTGCTGCTGACGCTTCCAGATCCATCCGGCTTTGGCTCGTTCGCTGATTCAGCGGGGGTGGGAGTGTCTGATACTGCAGGGGTGGTCGGGGTCAGTACCACTGGAGGATAAGAGTCATTCAAGTTCTCCTCTATGAGCATGGTGCAGATCATGGTCTGCGAGCAAGCGCTGTTTTTGAGAGGGGTCTCCACAGGCTTAGCCTTGGGTGGCGAGAGCCCCGTAGTCCTTGGTTTGTGTAGGTTTCTGTAGTTCATACTTATAGACTGGGTTAGCGAGCCCTTCTGAGGGGAGAAACGCGGAAGTGTGATCTCGGCCAGCTCCACGTACTCCCCCTCCGAGTCGTCCGTAGAGGCCCTTTCCACACTGTCCCTCTTTGAGGGAGCCAGGGTCGGGAGGAGCTTAACCTCGTTGCTCCGGCCACTGTCCTTTATTGTCCTGTCAATCAAAAGCGCTGTGTTTGTCACCGCAGGTTTGTTACCCTGCTCCGACATGGAGTCCCTCTCCTCATCCCCTAACCCACCCACCCTTTCATCCCCATCCCCTTCTCTGCTCTGGGTGACCGCAGGCAACTCGGGCGCCGCCTTGGGCCTGCTAATGAACTCAGGGTGCACCACATCCTCCCAGGGCACGCGGAAGATGTCGCTGTCTGCCGCGAGAAGGCAGTGCTGCAGGGCTGCGGCACCCGTCCGCTCCTGGTTGATCGAGTCCAGCCAGGCCATGGTGAAGATGGAGGTGTAGGCTAGCTCAGGCACTTCCAGCTCCTCCACATACTGCCCGTTCACGCTCAGGCACTTGGCGGTGATGCGCGGCGGGCTGCTCTTCGGGGTTGGCGCTACCTGCAGGTAGAAGTCTCCTGGTTTCAGCACACGCTGGTCGAGGGACGAGAGCTGGATTATGACCTTCTCGTGGACGCACAAGGGCCAGCCTTCGTGACGGAACAGGAACCCACAGTAGGGAAACTAGAGGGACAAGAGACACAAACAAGAGTGGTGTGACTGAAACGGTCTACTGGTAAAAGCAGCACACTATAAATTGTGTTTAAAACAAACTCAATCAACCATGAGTGTGAATGGCACCCTCATAATGAACTCGCTGACAAACATGACTCACGTTCTTAGCTGTTGCTATGACTCCGTCGTAATGAAGTGTAACTGTAACCATAACATGCTTTTTCCTCTTTTCTAATGAGGCCTGGATTTACACAATAAAGGACTGCCGTGTAGAGGTCGTGAAGCATGAGACTAGGCCAGACAAAAAGCTCACTGATATCATATGTCTCTTGAAAGCTAGACTAGACGGTCAGAATTTGGTAATGCAATAAGGGCTTAATCAAAGACAAAGCCATGTTTAACATGCTTCTAGGATGCCATCCAATTTATACATTATAGTAGAGTAACTAGATTTACAGATCACAGGAAACCTACAGAGTTCCTGATGATGGGAAATAACATGCAAGAGGCAGGCACATTTCACAGTGACGTGGATATTTTCAGCTGAGCATTGTGTGACAATGTACAATAGAATCCTTTATACCAAATCTGTTCCAGTAGGGCACTCTTAGGGGGCCGTCTCCCCTCTTTCACTGAAGTCAGTGAGGGGAGAGACTCTGCACAGCTTGACCTGTTTCTTCGGCCTCCAGAACTTCTGTTTCTTTCAGCAACAGCATGGTAAACAGCAAAAAATAGCCTCCTCTCCTCTCCACCCTCCTCTCTTCCTCTGCTCTCTCACCCTGGCACTCGCTGCTCTCAGTGTAACATTGTCCCCGCTGTGGAACGTGATGCAAATAGGTCCCGGGCAGAGACTCGAACGATGAAATGGAATCGTCTGTCGGAGCCCTAACTGACTCTCCGGGTCGGGCTAAAAATGACCCGTTTCCTTTGAAAAGCCAGTCCCTGAAATAGTTCTTGGGAGGACAGAGGCCAGTGGCCTTGGATGGTATAGGGCTACTCACATACAAGGGGGAGGGTGAAAAGGCTTTTATTCAGACATGTGAAGCCTCTGGTTCCCATTATTACCCACTATAACCCAGCTAACCACCGCCACACCACTGGCCCCTAAAACCACTGCCCCCCCACCCCCCATACACCCACTCACATCTTCAACGTCTCCCCACTCTGAATGAGCACTGCTGGGAGGTGGGAGGCTGTGGCAGAGGTGCTCTCCTGACCTCAGGTGCCAAGCCGGGCTGTTTTCCCACAGTGCCAGAGGCTAAACTCACAGAGACGGCCCGGCCTCGCGCACGCTGACACCAGAAAGGAGGGACGTGTAAACAAACCCTGTGTCAAGTGATTTCCGCTCCGAGGTTGCCTTTCAGCTCAAGCGCACTCCGGAACAAATCCCAGCCTCTCTCTCTCCCTGTCTGTCGACCCCCCTCCCCCACTCCCTCCCCCCCTTTTCCAAACCTGCTCCCCAAGACTGCACAGCTTCCAAAATGTGTCTGACTGTGAGGGGCAGAAAAAAATGTCTTATCCACAGACCTTCCCTTTGTGTGCTCTCATTTCTACGTTCTTGATCTTGTGCAATGAATAAGAGTGAAAGAGGTGGCAAACGTATATCCACCCCTATCCCCCAGTTGCAATCAGTTTGATCTAGCAGGGTCAGTGAATCCATTCTATGCCTCTTTCTGACGTCCCCTGTAAAAATAAGCGGTTGTAGGGGAGCTGATGGACCTCAGACCACCGACTATAGACCTGGCCTTCACATGCCACTGAGTCTCCACAGGCAGTGTGGGGCTCCTTGCTCTTGTCAGTCTCACCCTGCTCGTATAAAAGCCATGCTTATAAATGTTTAGCATGACAAAACAACGTGTCTACTTGCCCCCTTTTCATCACACAGTCTCCGCGCAGCAAGACAGCCGATGACAGTGAGGGTGAGAAAAATCGCTCCTTAATTCCTACCGGTGCGACCGGCTTTGATGCCCCGGCGTGTTGTTTCATGAGAGGCTGGCCCGATAAAAAGAGAAGAGAAACGCTTTCGAGGTCACGGTGAGAACTCGACACAGCAATTGTATGTGTTTTTTTCTCTTCTTCTATTTCTTCCTCCACCGTCTGAATGAACTCATCTAAGTCTATTCAACTCTAAAATCCTCCCCGTGCATATAAGGTGACACCTAGGGCCAACGAGGGAGGCTCAGCTTGAGTAGATAGGGTGTCACGCAGAGAACTCTCTGCAGTCTGATAAAAAGGCAGCCGTTGACAGCCCCCTCTTTCTGACAGGCCAAGGGGAAACAACAGATCTCTCCAAGGTGCCCTTTAAAAGGCTCGTCTTAGCAGCCATTAAAAAACGGCGTAGCGCCTGACGGGAGACCTAGAGCGAGGTCAGCTTTTGTCGTCTTTAAATGCAGGGGAATGCTAAGCGCAACATGCAACAGAGCGGGTGTAAAACCCACATCAAGCTCCTATACAACAACTGCAAAGCAAAACCACCGTGGAGGTCAAGTGGGAGTATAAATAGCTAGCAGACGTGGATGCATGATGATGAGGTGTTGAAACTGAGGGTTGGCCACAATTGAAGCACAACATGGCAATGTGGGGCAGTCTGCACGTGATGCCTGATCGAGGTATTTGAAAAGCCTTTTGTTTCCCTAAGGCTGGCAATGGGTTTTTTCAAACCCCACATCTCAGATAACCAAAACAAAGAGGGTGGAGTAGGGTGGCGAGGGGAGGGGGCGGGACATTCTAGCTCCTAGCTTTTGTTTGACTAGCAACACCCCTATGACTAATGACAGCAGCAGGCACGCCAGCTCACCTAACTAAACATGACAAACGAAACAGCAATGTAGGGGCTGGAGCTGGGCATGATCAGACAAGAGCGTGGCCCTGGAAAGGAAAAAAAAACGAGAGTGGAGGGTTGGGTGCCGTTCACCTGGGAGATGAAGAGGCTCTCTCCCGTGACTAATGGTGACTAAGAGGCCGTTTACACGACACCGCCGGGTGGATTTTCTCTTACCGCCTTCACACCTTTAACGACTCCGGCAAAAAAATAACTCGCGTGTACACACAGAGGTGTAACCGGCTAAATGTGCTGTAGTGCATATGCCAGACCAGTCGATGGCGCCGCTGTGCAGAAGCTTCACGATAAATTCGCGGAATCGCTAAAGAGAAGAAAACATTGTTGAAACAGTTTGTTAAGCCAGAGAATGTCTAATAAGTGCTCTGGTTAACAGTCGCATGAAATAAGGAGACTACAGACAACCTGGTTTTCAATTCAACTGTTAAACTAATAAAGTTCATTTTCAAGGTATGTGACTGCTATGTGAAATTTCAAATGCTTAGCCTACGCATTGCATTAGGTCTGAGCACCACTGGAGAAAACACTAACATGCAGTAAGCTAATGTTTAACTAAGTTAAGTTAACGTGTGCTTCCAACTTAGCCACTAAAGGCTGATAGGCTACATTGTGCACATAAATCATGACAGGGGAAAGAAAAAAAATTTAATATGATAAATAAATGGTTTGGTTTGTTTTGACAAGCAACATGTCAGGTCGAGTGCCGTGGCTGAGTTGAAAGGTGGGGCTATGTCACATAAAGTTGCCGGCTTCGCACCTACAGGCGCCTACACAGCTTAAAGTTAGCCGGGCGGTTTCAAAAGTTCCCACTTCGGAAGCCGGTGTCAAAAGCTGTCGGTTTCAGTCTCCTAAACTGCCGGCGTCGTGTACATGCAAGGCGTAACCGTTAACAAAACCTCACCGGTTTCACAAAAAACGGCGTTGTGTGCACGGCCCCTAAAAGGGACAAGCTCTGCGATGGCAGAGGTGAGCGAGGGTCTTTTCCTGCTGGAGGCCATGTTTCACCAACGGTGAGTCACCGCTGGGAGTATTACTCACAGGGAACAAACCACAGAGAGAGAGAGAGTGGAGCAGGGAGAGGTGGGGGGGATGTGTGTGTGTGTGGAGGGGTGAGAGGTGTTGGGATGTAGGCACTCACACAGGCATCCTGCTGAATACTCTGGAGGATGTGCTTCGCCGGGACCAGGAAGTCGATGAGGTATCTCAGGCCGTCGCCACGGTACGTTGTCTCCACGACATCAAACACCTGGCAGAGCACCGTGGCAGCGGTGGCCTCAAAGGGGGGGTACAGCGCTGACAGGGTGCTCTGGATGCAGCTATCCAGAGACTCAGAGTCCTACAGCAACCAAACAAACACATAAAACTCTAATTAATCAAGCACATCCACATCAGCTATACATGCACATAATTGTAAATATACAATATGATTCTCATTCTGATCCCTGGAGTACCAACACACGCGCTCTCTCAGACAGTGAATGAATAATGAAGAAGCCACCACACAGAGACACATAAATACACATTATCCACTGAAAGCCCATCAGGACAGTGGCATTAATCAGATTTATGGTATAATTTAATCCACGCGGAGTGCTTTACCTCTTTCAATCTCGGGACAAAACAGAAAGCAGATGGCTGCTTTTAATTGGTCATGGCACCCAAAGGTGCTGTTAAAGACAGACTCTCCGACTGAAACGTGACTCCTGTGGGCCAAAGAGAACCAGGCCAGATCCGGCTAAATATATCAGCGCCACTCGCTCACTCACTCGCTTGCAAGCCATGATCCAGCCCAGGCCTGGCCAGTGGATCTTGTGGTGGTGGTTTTTCGGGCTCTCTCGGCTGCTTTTAATCGTTTTTCTCGTCCCCTCTGCGGGTAAATGTTTCTTCCTTCCTCCCTTTGAATTTCTCCGCTCTCAACACGCACTCCTCATCTATCTCTTTCTTTTCTGTCACTCTTGTCCTCTGTTTCTTTGTCTCTATCTATCCTTCTCTCTCTCTCCATCTCTCTCTCTCTCTGAAGTAGACAGCCTGGCTCTGGGTTAGTCTTTACCCTAAAAAGGGGGTTCCCAAGGGACACACTAGTAACCCAATGACAGGTTCAGCTGTCTGAACACAGATCCTGACTCTCTGTTACCACCCCACAGTACCCCCTCAGCACGCACACACACACACACACACACACACACACACACACACACACACACACACACACACACACAAACACACATACCCACACACACAAACACACACACACACACACACACACACAAACACACACACGCTGCCCCCCACATCTCGCCACACAACTGCCACACACATAATTTATCCTACAGAAAGCCAGCCATTATTAATGCTCCACACACACATGCCACTTTCATGTGACTCATCATCTCAGCCCAACAGCCGACGCCATGACAACAAACACTCATGTAAGTGAAACGGCTGTCTAAGTTAGGAGCTGTGACATTAAAACGTTACATTCCCCCCCACCCTTCCCCCACAAAAAAAAAAAAAAAAAACGACATGGACACAGGCATCCGGACAGGCAGACATGGAGAAGGAGGATTGGATGTCAGCTCTGGGTCCGGGTGGACTGCGTCAGACTGTGCTGACTGGTGCGAGAGGAGAACGGTGAGGAAGGACTGTGTGTACTTATCGCACGAGTGAGAACATGGCAATGAGTGGCTCAGCTGCACTTTGTCTTAGCACACGACAGGTGTGGACCTGTACAATATTTTACTTTTCTTGTTGCATATGAACAAGACCAACAACAAGAAATAAAATGCTTCGACATGGAAGGAGGGATTTTTTCGGCTTTGTTCTGGGGATTCCTGGGGTTTTTGCTCTTATCCCCTCTGGAAAAGGAAATGCCCCACATGCATGCAGCAGCCCATAGAGAGATGGGGGGGGGTAAAAAGAGACTGCCAGACAAATGCAGACGCAACAGTGTCAGATAAGGCCAACCGTGTGACCGTTCATAGACAACAATGAACGGGCATTATCTTGTGTATGCAGAACTCCATCAATATGGGCTATGTGCAAAGTAAGTGTGCGCGCACACACACACACACACAGAATTCTTTGCAGACATCAGGGATCAATCTCCGTAGACAGGTTAGCAATTAACCACTGAACCACTGAAAAGTTAATGGCAGATGAAGTTAAATAGACATAAGATAATTAGAATCAGCTTGTGCCGTGCAACACAATGGCGAATGTTTACTTTGGCCTAATAGGAGGAAGTAGTTGTCCTTCATCGTGGAAGACTGTGCTCCTGGACTCTGTGTGTGTGTGTGTGTGTGTGTGTGTGTGTGTGTGTGTGTGTGTGTGTGTGTGTGTGTGAGAGAGAGAGTATGTGTGTGTGTGTGTGTGTGTGTGTGTGTTTGTGTGTGTGTGAGTGTGTGTGTGTTTTATTATTTCAGATGGCTGGGCTGAGTGCGGGCATACAGTGATCAGTTCCCAGACTGACTGAGTCGAGGGGGGAGAGATAACAGCAGCACGCTGCCCCACCACATCCGCCGAGCCCAAGACCCGCAGGGAACAAAAGCGAGGGAAGATAGCAGGAGGGGCCATCAGGTGTCTTAGAGCTCAGCCCAGTCTGGGTAGATATGTGTGTGTCTGTGTGTGTGTGTGTGTGTGTGTATGTGTGTGTGTGTGCATGTGTGTGTGTGTGTGGGGGTGTGTCTGCATGTGTGTGTGTGTGTGTGTGTGTGAGAGAGAGAGAGAGAGAGAGAGAGAGAGAAACTCGCCATGTTTGTCTCTGCAGATCTTAGCCTGGGTCTGCTTTGGAAGTCGAGGCTTTCAGCACATTTTAATTAGACTAATGCAGGGCTGACCCCTCCTCACTGTCCACTGTTCCCAAGCAGGGAACACTGATGCGCATCTACACCCATCAGTAGCACACTCTCATTTGGCTCATCCGGTTCCTATCTTGATCCTTATCAGACTTTTCAGCAAAAGTGGCCATTTGGGGCCATGGATAAAAACCATCTGCATCCATTCACTGTTTTGTTTCTTTCTTTCTTTTTTGAGCTAAAATATAATTTGGCAAGTCCTGGTCTTCATAACACACTTTGTACTTCTGTAGCTCTTACAAAAGAGAGGCGGAAAAGAGAGGGGGAAAGCATTGGACAGCCAAACAGTACAAAGCTCCAGTAAGCTAAATGAGATTCCAGTTCCCTGCTCCAGAGGGGTAAAACAAAGTCTGGAAATCAGAGAAGATTCCTTTATGCAATCCTGCCCTGCTCCCTCTCCCTGGCTCTGTTGAGTCAAGTGCCAAGTAAGCGTCCATCACACAGGGTCGCTGTCGGAGGCAGCTTAGTTCTCTGAGCCCACCCAGGGCTCGAAGAAATTCTAAATAATGCATTTGATCATTAGGTCTTAATTCAAGCACCCCCCTCCCCCCCGCTCTCTCTCTCTCTTTCTCTCCCAAACGGGGCAGGACCATGCCTTGTGTCTCTCCCTCTCTCTCTCTCCCAAACGGGGCCAGACCAAGCCTCATGTCTCTCCCTGATGGGTCCAGCAGTCATATAAACCTGTCCACCCCTTCCCATCACTCTCACTCACTGGCCACCGCACACAATCACTGTGTGGTTCGTTAGAGTGATCACACTGACGAGCACTGGTGTATCTTTTTGAGTGAAAAAACAACAACCCACTCTGGCATACAACCCCCACCTTTTGAGGTTTTATGATCGGAACTCCTGTGTGGTCAGACTTGGACATTTTAGATAATTGCACAGGAAGGAAATGGGGATCAATATGCACTTCCCCCTTAAAACGTGCAAAGGCAAACATACTCAGCAACCAAAGTCAAATATACAACATTCCTCCATTACTCTTTTAGAGGTACTGACAAAATTTTCCTCTACTTTGGACACCTTCATACGAGTTTTGCAACCCCACGAGATGAATTCATACTAGTATGCAGACTTTGCGGAGAGACATTTGGGAGGAAGAACGAAAAAACCCACAAAAAAGTGGGATTTGGAGGGAATCTCACTCAGACTGCTTAATATTCTCCAGAGCTGTTATAACCGCACGGCCGATCTCTGTCATGCATTTCTGCGAGACGGTTTAGAGAAATCTGGGCAATGTCCGCCACGGGCATTATGCTGTACTTCTGTATCCATGCCTACAGGGTAAATACGTCGTCAGATGAGCCTATGAGAGAGAGAGCTTCTGGTGTGTCTCTCTCAGGCCTCAAAAACAAACTGTCTCCCTCAGACTCTGTGGCTCAAAGAATCTTGAAATGCATTTAGCGGATTTGCATGTGTCTGCACGTGGATCGAAAAACCCGGGTTCTGTTTCACAGAACCTTTCCGAATTCCATCTTTTTTTTTAAGGGGGGACCTTTCAAGTGAAACAGGCAGCCTTTCTGCAATGATAACACTAGGCTGAGCTAATGCCTGGGAGAGATGCCTAACCAAGCACATGCTTATTCACCAGACAAGCCCCGTGCCACGGCCAGAACACTATTAGATTACTTAACCAACCAAACCCCAAACCCCCACCCCCTCCAGGTTACACTCCGTTCAATGAATAATCAATAGCAGCCTATCCCTCAGAGAGCTGTGATTCACCCTTTATTCAAAATGGGCTTGTGTGTGTGTGTGTGTGTGTGTGTGTGTGTGTGTGTGTGTGTGTGTGTGAGAGAGAGAGAGAGAGAGAGAGAGAGAAAGAAAGAGAGCATTTGTGTGTGGGTCGGAGGATGGGTGTATGAAAGGGGGCTGTGGTACTACTACCAAACCTCAAAAGCACATGAAAGCACTGTAAACAAAGAGTGTAGGAGAACAACAAAACGAAAGAATCTCCACATCACAAACTCCAGTCTGTAAGATCTGGAGGCCAACCGTAACTCAACAAGACCTACTTTGTTGCATGATCCCTCTGTTCAGTATAGACTGCTGTTAAGTCCTACAAATGACATGATCCTAACATCAATCAGACCTTTTGCATTTTTACAAGGCTACTGCAGCAACTTGCCTATGGCTAAAAAAAAAGTTGATCGCCGACAGTTGGGAGGTAACAAGAGAGACACACATGCGCACACAAAACAAAAAAAAACACACCCCAGTTACCCACCTCAACAAGCTGCTTTGGGGGTAGACCACTGGAGACTTGCCCTTTAACCCCACACAAGTGACAGCACCAGCCAGCTGTCCATCAGGCCGAGAAGGAGAGAAAGAAAGAAGCCAATGGGGGAGTAGTGGAGAGGGAGATGAAAGGGATAGAATATTGCCAGTTGTTTTTCAGAACAATAGTGATTCGCTGTTGCACAAAGGGTAGAGCGTGCCACAGTGGACAGCAGGTTGGAAATTCTGTCTGCTGTTCATTTTGGGAAGGGGGGGGTGGGGTGTGTAAGGGCAGCCGGCGGTTTCTGGGACAGTTGGCCAAATAACACGTGAGCACCAAAAGGCCTTCAAAAAACCACACGCTAATCAACACAAGCTGATGCCAACCCGATATGATGGAAAGGCCCTGGTTGGGTGTCCATCTTGTATCTGACATGCTTCCTGTAGGGTGAGGCAGATGCTGACCCTCTCGTACCTCACAGGATCTGTGCCTTTAAATCAAACAGCTGCCATGTTTCCGCCAACACACTGGTTGCTGCTCTTCCTGCCAGCGAGGTCAATCCCACCTGGAAAATCACTTTTTCCTTTAAATACAGCAAGCAGGTCAGAAAAACAACTTATTCAGGAAATATTTCATCAAGTCCAGAAAGGCTTACTTGACAAATGATGTCTCTATATAGACATTTTTCCACAAAAAGAAATTCCCAGAGAGATATTTTTGCAGAAAAGTCTTTTTAGGGGGAAACCTTCAGGATAGGTGCTGAAAGCAACTAACCCGTGCTTCTGGTGTGTTCTGTTTTTTGACCGAAGCATTCATCACAAACCTACATAAACATCACGCCCACATATGCAGGCTGCCACTGTTATGATGAAAGTGACTGTAATTCTAGTGGAAAGAAGAGCAAGAAGAGACAAAGAACTGTGGTGAAATGTTTTCACTGAAGTATGATATTGCAGGAATGCAAGTAAAAAAATGTTTTTGATTGTCGTTGTTATACCAATTTTTGATTAATTATACCAATATAATATAGTGTAATCACTGCATTGAAGCAACTGACGTTAAAGTAATAACGCCTATTATCCCATTTGGATGTAGGACTGCAGCTTCTGTTGCGGTAATTTCTGTATCAGAGCCAAAAGTTGCGAAACACGTCCAATAAATTCCAAGCGTGAATCAGGTTGAAAAGAATTGGGCATTAAAAGAACCCAAACTATCAGTCCAATCAAATCAAGACCCAGAAGGAAAAAAAGGTCAGGAATTCACGCGGGAACTGCTCACTTCTTCATGGTTAATACCTTTGTTTTGGTTCCCTGATACCAAACACCATGAAGAAGGGCTGATGAGAGTCAGCCCTGAGATCCTCTCTACAACTCACCCCGCAGATTTATTTTTCTTCTAAAACAACACAAGTCGCCCATTCAAACAAAAACATTGGTGATTTTTATCTAACCAAACCCACTTCAAGTCCTCATTTTTCTTTGTTCCTCTCTCAGTCGATCCAGTGGCATTTCACATGTCTTAATTCCCAAAACACTTCGCAGAGCAGGAACAGCCATTAAGGCGGCTTCCTGCTGATGGTGTAAAGGGGTGGCGGGTGGAGGGTCGGGTCGGCTCCTTCATGCAGGAGCTGATGATAAAGCCCTCATTCGCAGCCTCTCACCACTCACTACTGACTGGCCTGTGTGCACACCAGCCTGACCGACTCTACCGAGACAAAAGCAGGAGGCTTTTCTCACGAAGGCCACCGCCAAGCTTGCCCCCGGGCCAGTCTGACCTTCGGTAAAACATGGTTTTGGGGCATCGAAAGGGGCCATTATGTGCCTCTCTGAGGCGGCCCTCTCCACAGAAAATGGCATAAGACAAGTTTTTTAAGCAGCATGTGACGAGAACTTCTAACAATGGAGATCTCAGATAAAATAATTCAGGCTTTCATCAAGAAAAGAGGGCAAACCGCAGCCACTGAGATCTTTTGAAATGGCCGTTAGCAGAATCTTTCTCAGGAAAGTCTTTTGACAAGAGAATCAGGGCACTGGGGAAGCGGAGTAATTAACTGTTACGAGTCATCCACCAAGATGTTGAAAACCTACCACCCACAAGAGGATGCCATGTTTCGCTCGTTTTTTAGGTAAGTAGATAACACTTAATGAGAGTCTCATTAAAACCACAGAGATGAGGATTGAAGGGCCCTTCAGCAGTCAGTGTTCCCTGAAAATGATATGCTAATCATAATCCAAACCATTCAACAGATCGGTAGGCCGATAGAGGTATCGACCAAAGCCTTCTAAGACTCCAATCTCAAGCTCTTCTCTTAAGTCTAACACAAGAGCATAACCTTAATGCCCCCCGGTAGATCAAAGCCTTTGCATAAGCGGGTTGACGCTGTACAAAACAACTTCTGACATTTGGCCCTCTTCCAGTGATGGATTGGCTCCATGTCTGCCCTATTGAAAACAGTGTCTCCAAGAAATGAAAGCTCTGTGTCTGGGCTGTGTTGGAGTTGAACTCAGCAGGATATGACAACACAAGGTCACAAAGGAGGAGACTGCCTACATGTGGGGGGTCTGGCGTGGGCATTTGGCTTGCCTGTTTATAAACATCATCAGCGTCCCCAGCTCGCTCATGATAGGCTTCATCACCTCACACAGCTGGAGTTTTCCAGAGCTAGCCACGCGACCAAGCTGTGGTGGTTACCAGAAAGAGCTGCCTGTTGTTTTTTAGATGAACAACCACACAGGTTTTGGCAATATCCTGTATGTTAGATTAACGCCCTAGTCTTCCTGCTATGTGTAAAGATAAAGAAAAAAAAAGCATGTGAATCCTGTCATGGGAGATGTAAGCCTTCTGGAAATGTCAGACACCATACACTAAGCCCAGTGTCATTCAAACTGGGGCACACAGTAAGTAAGATATTAAAGGAGAAAAATGTTGGCTAACTTTCCCTACCTGTTATCTGCAGTCTTTGTGGAGAAAGCTCTCTTAACATTGTTATCTCCCAGATAACAGATATACCCTTTTCACCTCTAAAAATAGGTCAGAGATTATAATAGTGTACCTACAGGGAATAGGCTAGTCTGAAACAGGAGACATCCCAGCCACATGAGGGTGTGACTGTATCTCTGTTTCAGGAACTCCAATGAAGATGAACTATTGACACATACGCAAACAGACGTACACAGGCTCACCTTTCTGCCACACAAAACTGAAACTGCCAAGATCAGGAGAGAAAAAACAGATGCTGAAAGACGGTCAACAACAGATCCCTGGGATTAGGCCATTTACTTTATCTGTCAGACATTAGTAACAGCCTTTGAAGTTCATTTTGTCGATACTAGCTCCCTCACAACCTTTGCTCTCTGTTCCAAAAGGCAAATGCTTTAAAAACCAACCACAGAACAAATGGAGAATTCCATTTCCTGGAGCTCACATGCCTATCCGGTCGGACTGTGTTTATACATGAGAACCTTTATTCAATCCTACCTGGTGCTCATAATACCAGGAAGTTCTCTTTTATAGCAAGGGTAACATGAAGTGACTAACAGGCCAAAAGTGGGTTAGTGAGTTATCCTGTTAGCGCACTGGCTAAATATGGCACAGAAGAAGAAAACGAGGAATGCCTCTCTTTACAAGAGACAACACACAATCCTGAATAAGCACACAAGACATATTTCTTAGATGCATTAAAAGACCAGGTTGTTTATGCACCATAATTAACACTCTCACATTAAAGCTGAAGGTCAGCACTTGGAAGTCTTGGGCACCGTCTGGCGCCTGACTATATCAGTGCATATAACACACAGTGCCTTGGCGTCTGTGTGTATGTTTGAGAGACTATGTGTCAATAAACGTGGGGTGTACACTTGCACTTGACGTGATTTCCACTTTTAAAACCTGTATCTTTGTGCCTACAGTGCACAGAAGCTCAGGTGATCGATCACTGTCACCCGACAATGTCACGGCTGATTTGGGGAAGCCTCTCTTTCACTCTCTGTCCTTCCCTTCATCTCTCAAAACCACATGTCTTTAGTTCGCTCTGCATGCCACTTCAGTGGAGGAAGGGCAGACCCAGAGGGGCTCAGAGGGTCCTCCTAACATGATTTATACGCATCTCTGAAAAAGTTGCGGTGACACGTTTCCATTCACCGCCTCCCTCCACTTACTCTAGCCACATACACACATATACACACACATACAAACACACACACACATACACACACACACACATACAAACACACACACATACAAACACACACACATACAAACACACACACATTCAAACACACACACATACACACACGCACACACATACACACACGCTCAAAGCGCTTTATGCCAATTCCATCTGAAAAATACAGATTACGTGTGTGCGGACCTCATCTGCCTCTTATCTTTATGGGGGCCATATAAGAGCAACCGCTATGTCACAGTGCAGATTGGGCAGCTCAGCATTCCTGCTGCAGATGGTAGCATGGCCCCCTGGGGTCAGGGGGTAAGGCTTGTAAACGGCTGAGAGGACGGGGCTAAATTGGCCCGCTGCATGTGGCCGGCCTTCACAGCTTGTCTGCTGAACCCCTTGGCAGTATATCACTACTAGACGATGCCAGAAACGAGAGGCTGTGATGTGACACTAACTTGTGTTGGAAAACTTCATGTTCATGACATGACACAGGTATCAGACACGCATCAGTCATCCTCCGTAGACAAACACTGAGATTGCATTGTTTACGACACACGAAAGCCCCCGGCCACAGGGCAGTTTGAGCCCCGTGTTTTATGGCAATCAGGGTTTTATACACAAACATTTTTCACAGGTCTGATCTGGCTGCCAGCATGAGGCACATTCCTCCACATCAGCAAAATAAACAGCAGTGTGCTGCTAGACCAGCGCCGCTCCTGAACAGAGATGTGCTAATGTTGCTGGTGAGAGGGAAAACAGCACTGCACACACACACACACACACAGGTGCGCACACACACACACACATGCATATACATATGAACACACACACACACACAGAACAGGATGTTTGCTATTGAGTTTAGATAGTCAGTTATCAGCTATCAGAGTATCGTTTGATGTCAGAGCAAGGCTAGTAATGGGTCCTTTGTGGCCGGTACACAGCTTGAGGGAGTGAGCAATACGTAGCGCCGCTGTTCTCCCAGCGCTCTTCAAAAGCCCCGTCGAAACAACTGTCCATCCTTTGAAAAGTTAAAGTGTAACGCTTGTGGGAAGATCACTGGGCCCTTTCAGCGGGGAGCCAGATGAACTGAAACCTCTTATCCCGTCGTCCAATGAGTAAACACAGGCATCAAATGATGCAAGGGTTACCCCGCAGGAAGAACAACAAATCAGGCAAAGGACTACCAGATAACCCCATGACCCTTTCCCAAATAGGATAGTCCTTTGGGGTAGCAAGACGAGAATCACCCACAGCTCCAAAGCCAATCTCCCAATCTCCAGTAAGTAAAGGTTGGAAGAAAAGAGAAAGAGAGAAAGAGGCAGAAGAAAAAAAACGTAGTTACGAACAAAGGAAACTACTTAAAGATGCTTACATCATGAGTCGCAGCACTGTACAGGGGTGAAACGGAGACCCTTTAGGGGCTGTGCAGCAGCATTTGTTTTCAGTTAGCTTCCTCCGACCCAGTCGCTCTGTAAGAAGATGTGGATCAGTGGGCCGGAGCTTTGGGCTTCCTGGGGCCTTTCAGCACAAGCAGGGCTTCTCCATCTCTCCCCCTCTCTCTCCGCAGGAGGCTTGATGAATGCACCCGTTAATGCACAAATATGGAGGTATTTATAACATCATCCCTCGTTTCTCTCTCTCTCTCTCTCTCTCTCTCTCTCTCTCTCGCTTTCTCTTCCTTTCTTTGCAGGACCCAGTTCAACCCCAGCTTCTACTCTGGGCCTGTTAACCCAAACACAGAGGAGGACGCCTAAATTGAATCCACACATGTCAGTATTTTCTTGCCCGGCTGTGCAGGGGGAGCGACCCCCCCCCCTGTGATAAGCGTGTCTGCCTTTCTTTCTTTCTTTCTTTCTTTCTCTCTTTCTTTCTTTCTTTCTTTTCTTCAGCACCAGTTTAATATCCTCTGTTTTTCCTCCGGCTCGATGGAGCAATCCGTTGTCAATCTGGGGAGGAAGGGAAGCCCGTCGGACTCCTCCGCGGAATGGAGGAATGGAACTCTCTTTTCTCTCTCTTCTTTCCTTCCTCCTCTACTGGATCTCAATCACTCAGTGAGGGAATTTCAATACCTATCAGCAACACTCACGTCTCACCCCCTTGTCCACAGCTGACCTTTTAGTGACCGTGCTTGTACATCGGTGAGAAAAGGAATCAGATAACATAAACACATGCACGCATTACACAAACACACAAGCACATTTGTGAGTCAGTACTTCTCCACAGGGCCTATCCAGTAAAATATCACAACACAACACATATAGTACACACACAGCTCTCTTGGGCAAAACCAATAAAATCCCAACGCAGCTTTCCTGAGTCAGTGTTTTACCTGCCTCAAGGACACACACTCAAGATTCTGCACACTCACACACACACACACACACACACACACACACACTCACACACACTCATCAAAAACATACACTAACATCTCAAAACTTATACACTCAAATAAAGATACACAGTGCACAGGACAAACACCTCCAATATCTCTTAATCTCAAACTTGCGCTACTGTTCATTTTATTTTTTATACAGCACTTTTGCCTTCATACGTCTCTGCTAAGCTAGTTTAACCACAGATTGTTAACTAAAGCACCTCAGATAAGCACCCCCCTCCCCCGTATACCGCCCTTCCCCCGTGTACCGGTAAGGTAAAACCATTAGCACCTAATGCCACACACTCACACCACTCTCTCCCTCACACACACACACACACACACACACACACACACCACCCTGAACACAGCACTTTCCCTCCAGACTCCGGCTCCTTCTTCACTCACCATTGTGTGTGAAGTCTGTCCTTCTCGCTAGAGTAGTTCTCCTCAGTTGGGTCATTTTCTGCCAGTTCTCTGCAGTAGCCAAGGCCACAGCTGTCCCGCGCTGTGTAGTGCTGTCCCTCCCTCACCCACTGCAGGTCTCTGGCTCAATGATAGCACTCGCGCACACTGCAGCAGCTCTCACATGGTAGAGCCCGCCCCCTTGCCTGTCACTCGCCCACGACTGGCCCCTCCCCTGCCCCAGCCCATGTCTTGCAGCCCCTCCCTCCACAGTCACTCGATCACTTTGCTGCTCCTGCTGCTGCTGCTCCTACTGCTGCTGCTGCTGTTGCTGCTGCTCCTGCTGCTGCTGCTGTTGCTGCTGCTGCTGGTGGTAGTGGTAGTGAGTGTGGGGCCCAACACGGGGGTCTATACAGCCCACGCAAACACACTCAGAAAATAAAAAAAATCACTAAACTGTCACTGTTAATGTTCTGAAAAGTCCACAGAACTCCGGAACACATTTCAGGGTTCAGCTGCTAAGCGTAGCGCTGGCTAGACTATAGACAGCATTTCGGAATTATTTCACTCACTTCTTTTCTTTTGTACTAGAGGAAGCCTGCGAGTGTCCAGGACCTGCCAGGTGCCAGTAGTAAAATACCACTGGGGAATGCAAATCATGTTTTTGTTCAAAGCGAGGACAGCTTTTTCCTCTTACAGGGGAAAGCAATAGTAAAATTAGAAAACAGTGCAGAACAGGTCTGCAGTAAAATTAGACACCTGTAGAGAGAGAGAGAGAGAGAGAGAGAGAGAGAGGAGGCAATAGTGAGGGCGAGACCATGCACGAGACCCGACCCGCCTTTGATCTGCACTGCATCAAACATGCCTGCTGCTCACACGCTCAAACACACTTCATTTGAACCCCACCATGCTCAGGTCTATGAGCTGGTGTGAGACAAACAAGTGCTCTAATTTAAACACAAGAACACAGAAGCACACACACACACACACACACACACACACAGCAACACATGGCCAAAGGAGGTACCCCCCCTCTCTTCCCCCATCCCTCATCCCATGGGCTTGTTCAATGAAACATAAGGAGATTCATGTAAACATGGGCTACACGCTTGCATTAACAGCTGTCACACACACACACACACACACACACACACACACACACACATGCCTGTCTGAAAGGTACAAACACACACAACTGTACCTCAACAGATGAAGCACAGACATAAACAAACACAGAAAAAGCCTGTGCTAAAAAGCTACCAAGACACACACCGGCTGGGTTCAGACTGTTGTTCAACAACTGTTCAGACTGTTGCCTGAATGCTCACAGACCACAAGATGGGAAGAACAAGACTGTCTGCATTTGACTGATTGGCAATATGGCAGCTCTATCCAAGACTCGTTCAAAGGGGGACTGTGAAGGGGCACGGGAGGTGTTTTGGGGTTTGGGTCGGGGTAAGCTCTTGGCAAAAGCCGAGGGCGAGTAGTGGGGGGAGGCGAGGGATTTAAAGCCCGCCCGTTTGACCTGGCTTCCTCTGGGGGTTCCCAGGCCGGAGCTGGCAAGACACACTACAGAGATGACTGCTGCGGTTTAGAAGAGCACAGCAGTACTCAGCCTCACACACACTTCACTTTTCCCCTACAAAGACACACTTGTGTTAGCGCTCTCTCTCACTCCCTTTCTCTATCCTGCACTACCTCTTTCTCTCTCTCTCTTTCCCTCTCTCCCTCTGTCTGCCCCTACATCTCCTTCACACAGACTTTTTTCTTAAGTACAGGGGAGCAAAGTAATAGGTGGCTGGTCAAAAAACAATCCTCCAAACCTCTAGCCCCAGGATTTCTTTTTTTAAGTGGATCAGTGTTGAGCGGAATGCTGAAGAAACACACACCCTGTTTGTCCTATTCTTCACTGAAAGCGGGATCCAATGGCACATTAAGCTGCAGATGACAGATGCATTGCTTTGCATATAAAAAATAACAACAGACTTGCCCCAGTTGCATATGAAAGTAATAAAACAAAAAGGTGATGATAAGATGACCTAGACCTAGAGTGCCACCTGGAACTACTCGGGGAATCGGGTGATGGGTTTGCACGAGCATAACAACCTCGGCTCGCAGTCGACACGTGCACGTCCAATACGTGGGCCCCAATGCTTCCAGCACTCCTTTCACCTACCAAAATGTGACCTGAGGAATTGTTCTGCAGACGTCACCTCTCAGGACCAGGAGGTCTTATAAAAACAAACGATTAGAGGTCCTCAGGATCAGGCAAATCCAGGGTGGGTTTGGAGCTTTGGTGTGGAGCGGAGTGGAGGGCAGATGCTGGTTTGTGGCGGTAAGGGGCAGTGCAGGCTAATCAGCCATGGAGAGGATAAGGTGGCTGATTTCATGAACCCCGTGGCCTTTTCTTTCCTCTTGCTTCCACACTTACGTTCATGGAGCTACACAAGCCTCACAACCACTGCACAACCACAGCACAACCACTACACACACACACACACACACACACACACACCAATCTGAAGGTGACTGAGACACCTGCAGGTTACAGAGGGTAACCAAGGAAAACAGACCGTCAATAAATTCAAGTTGTTTAATAAAAAAAAAAAATTTTCTTCAATTTTTTTGTGGCCACAGAGTGATGGTCAGATACCTGCCGTCAGGTCAAGCAGGACCATTTCCACAACAGAAGTCCTTCTCTAGTCAATCAACTAAATTCTATTAGGAAGACACAAAGACACAAGGAAGGAAGACACAAAGTGTTCTTGTCATGTGTTTCATTCATGTGACTAGGTGCCGTGCATTTCTTTAATTGTTGGAACTTAGTTCGAGCTGTCTATGAGATGTATATCATATATGATAAAATTTCAGAAATATTTAAAGGAATGACTCTATAAGAGCCAATGACTTCAAGGATGAACTCAAATGCACACACATACTTTGGGAACCCCCAACCCATCCTGGGCCCCTTTTCGAGTTGACCTTCAACCAAATGAAAATATACCACCAAAGCCAGCAACTCTGCCAGGGTCAGCCTATTTAACCCAGATATGTAGGTCTGTAGGCTAGCGTGCTGATCTCAGACCTGTGACAGTCTATTTATACAGTCCACTGGCTGCCTGGACCATGAGGTAAACACTGCCCTGCCCTGCTCCGGCACTGTAAGACCGCTCCTTAATTAACCTCCATTTAATTTTAACTAGGCCTCTGCAAACACGTGCCCTAAGGGCCTCCACACCATTAGTGGCACTTGACAGGAATAAAAAATAAAATGTCTTAGAATAACTCAGAAGGTGCTGCATGACAACAATACATGCCATCAGGCGTAAGGCATTCAAATTAGCCTTACTGGCCATGTACGTTTAATTCTATTTCATACAGCCAGTGCTTGTGTGGTAAATTAACATAATATAATTATGCAACACATTTTATATATACTGTATAAAAAATATAACTTTGTTTATATTTGCTAATTTATATTTGTTAAGTACACAAGCGACTTACTTAAAGATCTTAACAACAGGCTTAAATAAAATAAGCAGCAGAGAAAAATGCAGCAAGTGAATAAGTTGAACAGTTACACTGAAACACTCCTGTAGGGCATACAGTGAAAGATTACTGACTTAATGGAGCTGTGAGGGTCGTTGCATAAGTCACATTTGTCTTTCTATGTACGTTTCTTGACAAAGCTGTACATTGGGCAGGTCTACACCGGTCCTCCAACATTACATAATCACCCACAAGTATGACACCAGTGAGAAGGAAACAGACTGGTTTCTGTGACAGCCTCGGCCATTGTGAGGTGAAGTGTCCTTTTCGCCATCGGGCAACTAGCAGACACGCCAATTGTTCCTGGACTGAATAGGTGACATGTCATGTTATATGGTCTCTCTTTTAGAGCTGAAGGGGAGAACAACCACTTCCTGTTACATTAAAGCGCATCCGATGTCTGCAACCCAACGCGTCCCATCTTAACCCTCGTCCCCCACATAAAGGGAAAGAAACAGCCTGCATAGGGAGTCTACTAAATCACAAGGGCAGATGAATTCAACCTTGATCCCTGTCATGGTGAGCCTGAAGCAGTATGCATGGTGATGTTTATGTAACACAAATGCAGCCCTTGGCACAGGCTGCAGGAGGAAAAGTGAACGCTGGCCTCAGTAGCTGCAATGCACAAATATTACACGTTTCACAAGATGCCGTTTCACACACACACACACACACACACACACACACACACACACACACACACACGCACGCACGCACACTCACGCACGAATGCATGCTCACGCACGCTCACACACACATGCACGCGCACACACACACACACACACACAAAGACTTGCTGAAACCCCAGACTACTGGATCTGGATAGCTATAGAGGTTAGATTATTGATGAGCTGAAGGTGGTGGTTGCATGCTGCATGATGAACACCTTCTCCAGAAGAAGGGGGGAAAAAAACAAAACAACGTTGAGTAAGATTATTATTCACTCATTGTCTGTCTGGGAAGACCTTGGTGCTACATAAATATCAGCAGGGAGGGGGGGCAGACCTTGGCCCCTGTGAGTGCAGGACCACCCCGGTGTAAATATATGCTCTTTCACTCATCCGTGAGCCTCTCTCTCGGTCTCTCTCTCAGCGCAAACATAAAGTCCTGCCACCTTTTCAGCAGTGCAGGCCCGAGCCTGGCTCCTCTTGAGCCCCTAAATCTGTCCGTTTGAAAGCGGCGGGGGCCCCCGCTCCATCACCACGCCGACACTGTTTGGACATGCCCTGCGGGAGCGCGGCATCGTAAGCCGTGCGTGACACGCATAGACTGTGTGAAATGGACTGTATATTTACACGTGTTGGAGGGATATAAATAATGCAAGCGAGACACGGGCGTTTGTCGGAGCCAAAGAGCTGATTGGAGGCCCACGGCACGCGTTTGGGAATGGAGAAATCAGCGCAGGCCACAGGGAACAAGTGTTTGGTGTGTGTTTCTCTAAGTTTTGTTTGAGTGTATTTACAGGCCTGCAGGCACTTTGCGGTTGTTTACTTTTGTATGAGAGTGAGGGTGTGCGGGCACTTGTTTGTCTGTTTGCTTACATGACGAGCAGATAGAGGCTGATTTCAGGCTTGTTAAGATAAAGACAGTGTACACCTTACAGCACTCTGATAAGGCATAGGGTGGTCAGAGTAACTTCAGAGTGTGTGTGTGTGTGTGTGTGTGTGTGTGCGCTTGTGTGAGAGAGAAAGAGAGCAATGGTGCATAAATGGTGCAAGGGGTAATGGCGCATAAAGCAATTCATGGCTTTCTGTAAGTCACACTTCATTATAGGCAGGCTTAAGCCGAGACACGCACCGACAGGAGAACGGAGACGAGAGCAATCTGCATCCAGTGCGCATGATAGAGAAGAGACAGAGAGAAGGGCACAGGTGGAGAGAAGGGGGGCTGGTGTGGGATAGGAAAAGTGAAGGAGATGGAAGATTCTGGAAGAGATCAAGAGAGAATGCAAAGAGCATCTCCAGACGTGTCAGAGAGATCTGTTATCTGTGGTTCTTGGGGAGTAAGGATGTGAGCGGGGTGGGGGGGGGGGGCAGGAGAAGAATTGCAGAGTGACAGCTTCAGGCTTCAGGCCCTGACCTGCAGGGCTGGTGGGGCACACCCGCCTGCTATATCTATCTCTGACTAGTACTCTTTCCAGATCGCAATACTGCATCTGACCTCTGAAATCCAGACCTCTGTGTGGGTTATATACACAACATGTATATATGGAATGTAAGCTACTAAACCATATATGATGAGTAGGCTGAGCCTTCGGAGCTAGCTACAGTACAGTGCAGGGTAGTTATTTACGTTGGAATGCAACAGATGTCGGGCAATTGCCACACTCACGCACTGGGACACCAAACAGGACTACCACAAAATATTCCTTATGATGTCAACACGCCCAAGGGAGATATTTTTGTAAAGCTCATATTTTATTTGGCATGGATATCTAAGTGTTCCTTTCCAGACTCCAACGATACACATGAACAGCTATCCAGATACACAACCAATTTAACCAACCAATTTCAAAAACGGCTGATATGACTTATTAAATGTAGAAAAGCAATTTTCAGTAAAAGTTTTAAACACAAAAACAACAGAAAGAGAAGATGAAAGGTTTTTATTACTGAATCAGAATTAGTTGACGTTTGGTGCAGTTTTAATATTGCTTCCAAACACTGCACAAAGACCTCAGTGCTCTTTTACAACAACAAAGACTCCAGTTCTACCTCACAAAAAGCCAATTAGCCATTAGGGGCAAAACCAAAAGAGGCATTTGTCTCTTTTTCCATTAATGAAAGCCTAATTCACTCACGATATGTCAGGGCTGACATGTTACATTGGGTTTTAGCAGCACTGCAGCTCATAGGGGGGTGGCATGGGCGAAATTAGATTTCACTGCCTTGCCAAAAAGGGTGATCTAAACCAGGGCAGAGACAGAAACACACACACACCACACACAAACACACACACACACACAGACACATGCTGTCTGCTAATGCAATTGTGGAGAAAAAAGGCCTCAAAACAAACGTGACCGACCTCCACTCAGCTATGCAAGCACACAAAAGGTAGCGCTGGTGCAGCATATTGAAAAGGGTGCGTTTATAAACAATGCCATATGTTCCTTTCATAAACACTCAGACACACTCTCTGGACATTAGCCACACCAATGGCACTGATATATTCAAAAATAGACAAGGGAGGCAGCCCTAATCTAATTTTTCAACATTAGAATGAATTCACGACTACGGACCTAACTGCCTTTTTGGATATTAATTATAATAGAAGGAGATAAGTGGAAGACCGTTGATCTGAGTGAGAGAAAACAAAACACATAACTCACTGCATTATTGAGAAGGGTAACTATGAGGTCTCTCACATTTTTCTTAAATAAGCTTCTTTTTTTTTCCTGAGTCCTCAAACAAAAGACAGACACCAACGGCTGGGATATGTACTGACATGACATAGTGCACAGGCCTGTAAGTTCTCAAGATCGCTAAAACAGTAAGACCCGCGCCAAGAAAACGCATGGTGTCCATACCTGACCCCTTCAGGCAAGAGATAGATCGGGAGAGGCAGACCATTAGCCTAGGTCACAAAGAAGCTAAGGGGGCTTTAGCAGCTGTGAGACACTGAGCCCTTTATCTGCAAGAGAAGAATTCCTGGCATTTGGACTCAAAACACACACACACACACACACACACACACACACACATACACACACACACACACTTGTTGCACCTTTCATGTGGAAAGGTGTTTATCATGTTACAGGACATTCCTGTGAGAAACATACAGATACAACTCACATAAACAAATGCTACTCATACTCACTTTATGCCACAAACTGCAGTCAATTGACAGAGAGCTTCCCTGTTTAAAAGTTTCCAAAGTTATTCCACATTGTCTTCACTGTTTAATATCCCAACTGGTTTCTTTGGCAGATGAGAACTCTCTGCTCAATAAGCAAGGAAACAGAGATGCTTTGGCAGTAAGAGTCTACACAGAATGGCTGGAGACAGCATATGCTTTTAGGGAGGTTTAACAGAGTCCCAGATGAGTCCCACCCTCCGGCATAATCCTCATTAACAAGAATTTAACCTCTTATTCTGTTTACTGACATTCATTAAACTCACCATTAAAAGAAAAAAACTGCCATTTACTTGTGTTACATAATGCATACCATATTGTGTTTGGTATTTAAAGAAATTACAAAAAAAAAAAATATTTTTTCAGTTTTGTTCCTTCAGCATGATCACTGCAGCCCCGAATCCCCGAGTAATTTAATGCTCTATGCAGATTAGTGTTTAAGCTGTTGATATCGCTGAGAAGGCTTTGTGTAAGAGAAGTTAAAAGGCGGCAGGAAAATACCTAATTTCTCAGGGCTACATCTTTCCTCCGCATTTCTTCTCCTTCTGTCTTCACCCCTAATCAGGGGGTTCTGGGATCAAGGTCAAAGGACCTGCTCCCCCCATCCATCCATCCACCCATCCCCATCCCCCATCTCATCCCATGCTTCCTCCAGCCCCCTGTTTAAGTCCTCTGAGAGTGGGTGTTACACTAATCAAATATTTGGTCTTCTCAAGGCCGGGGTTTACATACCCCCTAAAAACAGGAGACAGACAGTGCTTATGGACTCCTGACAGTCTAAGAAAGAAAGAGATAGAGGTAGGGTGGGGAGGGGTGGGTGGGGGGTAAGAGAGGGAGGAAGGGAAGGACAGAGGGAGGAAAAGAGGGAGGGAGACAGAGCGAGAGAGGATGAGAGAGAGGGAGGTAACGAGAGAGAGACAGAGAGAGAGGGCTTTCAGTTCAGGGAGTTGTGAGGATATCCATGCGATAAAGTCATGACACCACCATGTTAGCGTCCCCAGCTTCATTCCTATTGACTCAAGCTGGTGGAAATGTGAACTTTAAAGGAGTCTGCGCTCCTCTGTCCACCATAAGCTCAACAAAGAGAGGATTACCATGTTGCGGTCACAAGTGCATTAAATATCACATGGGCCAATGCTGCAATAAATACAACAATAAGCCTCATGTGGCTTGCAAGGTAAATCAACCGAGACTAGCCTACACCTTTGTCAACAGTATCCCAACTGGCTTTCTTTATGGTGGTAATGACATGTCTAGGGAGATTTAAAATTGCAAAGTTGAAGTAACAACAGACCACTTGCTGCTGAAATAAAGACAGGCCTGATATGACTTCAACTTTCAACTTCCCAACTGGAAGCCGGAATCAATACACAAGCTTAAGACTAAGGCCTAGCAATACAACAAAACATTATTCTTTTCAAACATGAAGCAATCCTGGTAATAATGCCATATGGCATCAAGAGGTTGCATGTGATCAGTCTGAGCACGTGCATAGGGACACATAAGAAGACGATGTTGAAAGCTGTGCAAACACAGAGACTAAGGGAGTGAGGTCGCGTTTTATCAATGCACCAACACACCTGTAACCACAACAGACATATTTGTTTAAAACAAACATGTCACCAAGAATAAATATACTGGTAACACTGACCTAAATCTACTCCATTCAATCTGAATGTGGGAAAAAATAACTCCCACATATAGTATACATTAGGCTCAAGGGTTGAACCTAGAGTGTATTGTCTTCAATTCCCTATGTATTTTAGAGGCAATGGTAATGAATAAATATTCACAGCAACTTCAATATCTGATTCTGATACTATGACCTCATACATGCAAATTGTATACATGTATGATGCAGTTGAAGATGAACTATCTTCATCTATAAAACCTTCAATGTTGTTGTTAAAAACACATACACAAGTGCACATACACAAAACAGCCAGGCTGATAGATGACACTGAGTAGCCAGTATGATGAAAACATGTGTTTCTGTTATGACAGCCCTTGTGTGAGTAATAATGTTTGTGTGTACAGCACAGGCCTCCGAGGGGAGCAGGTACAGTGTGAACCATTAAATAGGATCCCTGGAAGTCTATTAACCTCTCACCCCACACGCTTTCAACGAAGATGGAAGCAGGAAGAGAAATGACCCAGACCTCAGTCTCGTCGCAGACAACCCGGCTCTGTTCATGAATATCTAATGAAGCACCCCTCATCGACCCACTCATTACCAACACTCACTGATAAATGAACGTGGAGGCGAGGTTACATTACTTATGAACGATATTGAGCCATGATATTATGCTGGCTATTCCAGACAGTGTGTAATAAATATGTCTAGGCTGCGAGCGCAGACAGGCCCTCTGTCATATTGCTTTGGACAATGAGCATGTCATTCTTCCACTCCACTCTATCGTTTATTTCGCTATTTAACACTTTGGATGTAATCGCAAAGTACTGTCAGTGATGGATTTGACAGGCCCTCAGTGATAGAACAATATCTCTCGCTGTGTCCATTGTTATTGAGGGAGATGCTGCTGAACAGGTAAAGATTTTCTGATAGGACTCCTCCAGCAGTGACAATTGAATCTCCACCCACAGATAAGGACTTTTGTTTCGTGTCAGGATGATTTTTGAAGGGCACATCTCCAAAGAGAGACTTTGAAAACATCAGTATTTGTAATTAGATGTGTGTGTGTGTGTGTGTGTGTGTGTGTGTGTGTGTATGTGTGTCTGTGTGCTTGCATGAAATACACAATGGAGCCTGTCAATCACTCTATTTAGAACTCCCTCTTCATCTCCAGATGTGAGGAGGAGCTTTTGTATTTTTGTTCTGATAAGCTTAAGTGAAATAACAATGTACGCTGTTCCTAAGAATTGGACATGGTGCATAACAACTGCTTTCCACTCTGTAACTAAAGACACACTGAGCTTGTAAAACTAATGATGTGCTGTAACAGGGAGAAACACATACTGTAGGGTAACATCTAAAATCAGTCCCGAGGCCCTTTTTTTCTTCCAACAAAATGTTCAAACTCCATAGAAACATAACGCCGGGTATTCCCACACCATGTATTATGTCTGCGAGTTGGAATGAGGAAGACGGAAGCCAAACAAAGCGTGTCACCATGGCTTCAATGAGCTGCAGCTCCGTCATAAAACTTGTTGTGTCAGATCAATACAATGAGAAATATAACTCCAAGTCTGCTTCAGCCCCTTAAGAGATCAGTCATGCGTGTGTGCTGTGGACATATGTGTTTCAGTTCCTAGTGTTTTGTTGCGTGTGTGTGTGTTTGTGTGTCTTGCGAAGGACACACTCAGCAAGTGACATCATCTTTGTCCAAGAGATCAAGTCCACCCAGCCCTGGTGGGATTTTAAACGCTTTTGTTTTCCAGTAGTGGTACAGATCAGTTTATCATAGATTCATATCAACTCTCCTCCTGTTTGCATTGGACGAAGACATTCCACCAATGGGGCGGGGGCAAGACCAGTCTGGCCAGCCAGCACTTCGAACAAAGCCGCCTGGAAAAAAAAAACAGTTTCGTTCAAAAGCCATTTCACTGATTCACTGTTTACTATGACTTTTTTTGACATTCAGGACATTCAGTAAATGTCGCTCACCAGAGCTTTTTTTTCCAGAAAAGTGGAAAGACAGACAGATACTGGAGCGCACACAAGCGCACTTAAATGAGGATTTGGCTCCGTAGTTCAGCAAACCTAAAGCTGTTGGGATTCGGGTCCGGATGCGATGGGCAGAATCAAAACTGAGTTCACCACCACTGAATGTCAAAGAGTCTATGGCTGTGTTTACACATTACTGAGGCCATAAGTAATCTGGCTAACGTCTTTGCTGAAGGCCAAGACAAACTGCCAAAGTGAGCTGGGTAGATAGGCGAGGATCACAACATGTTCCCTGAGAGTCTCCAGTGAATAAGGCAGTTGAGGCCAAGACAAATTAAAGGGGACGAGGGGATAATGACTAAACTGAGGCTTCATCCGCATGAGAACGAAATGTTTTGAAAACATTTGTCCTTTGCATATTCAAAGTTTTGCGTCGACATTACATTGTTCCCTGAAGTATAATTGTCCAGATGGAAATGCAAAAAAATGAGTGGAAACGTTGTAGTACATATGGCCAGCCAGTAGGTGGTGTCTTGAAGAGGTTCCACAGAATCTCATGAAGAACCTGCGTTTTGCCTGTCTACAAGGCAACGTCACGGTGGCATTCGAAAAGTTTCCATTTTCGAAAAAGTGTGTTTCAGGGCTCCTAAAAAGACGATACAAAGAACCTTTTACAAAACTTTTGATAATTTCCATCTTTCAGGGGGGCCCTGGGACAGATGGATGATGGTTCATGATGCTCAAAGATAAAGTCTCTATTGATTGCTTGGACCATCACTGAAATATGTAGCTGGAAGGCTGCTCCTAGGGGTGAACAGCAAACTGAACCTTGACCTCCTGTCATGACATCCGCTATAAATTCTTAACACTCCACCTGCACAATGGAACCAATATTAAGTGGAGTGCATTGCTGTTGTTGATGGATGGGGCAGAGAATCCGATGCAGAAGAAGCCCGGGTCAGGAGGACACAAAAATTCTGTGCTGAAAAAGTCAATGGTGGAGTATCGAGGTTCCAATCTCCTCTCAAGACCCTTTAGGGGCCATTCGGTAACAGTGGGTTTAAGCCTGCCTCATTCCGCCTCAGTCAGTGGCCCATTCATAAGATAATTGCTTCCACATTTGATACCTTTTCAAGGGAGAATCCACGACAGGAGTCATTTCAGCAAACAAGACTTCCTTAAATAATGCAGCTTCCAATAAATCACACGGCGCAATTCATCTTGAGGCTCCCTCACCGATGCTAAGCTGACAGGAATGGAAGAGATAAAAATCATGCACAGTAGAGGGTCTGGTACATTCTGGACCAAAAGAGAAAGCAGCAACTCCAAAGGTTTAGTTGGAAGAGGACAACAGAAAGCGCCCTGAGAGTCGAGCGAAGAAATGGAGGCAGCAGATGTTCAGGTTTCTTTAGGGAGGAAATTAAACTTTGAAGGGAGCATTGACTGAGATTTCAGGGGGTATTGCTCCGTCTGGATGTGCTGTAATATCCTGTGCCTCCTTCTCTTCTCTCTATCACAGTCACAGATCCACGTGTGTGTTTAAGCAGAGAGTGTGTGAGCATCTTTGGTCAGCCTATCTGCATGCAAACACGAAATTTACAACCACTGTCTAGGTGACAGCAATTAGACAACCTTGTCACAACACGATTGTCAGAAACACAGAAACCTGTTCCAACAGTCAACCCTTAATGTTATTTTAACAGGTTTAACATTTTGCAGCAAAAAAAAGGAAAACCAAAAAAAAACAAAATTTCCGTCATTTGCCGGGGCAAATGATGTTTAGCCTGTTTTTCCACTTGATGGTACAAAGGACAAAAAGCCAGGGCCGCTCCTGTAACTGTCTCTGGCCTGTTCTCACACAACGCTTCAGTCCGCTGCTCCGCGGCCCAGTGCGGGTCAAAGGCGGTCTTTGAGCAGGCCGGTGGAAGAACCCTTAATCAACCAGCCGTGTAAGGGACCTCTAACCCCTCTATCTGCTCCCTCTGCACAGTGGAGTTCACAGGGAGTTCTTCTATCACTCTCAGCACACCCCACACACACACACACACACACGGAAATCTGAGGGAGATACACACACACGGAAGGGCTAACCCCAGGGAAATGCACACACACACACACATACACGGAAGAGCAACCCCAGGGAAATGCACACACACACCTGCAGGAACTATGCAGTCTTCTCTAATGACTCCCCTGCATTTTTGAAAGGTTTCTTCCTGTGTGGTGAGAGGGACAGTGGGGAGGGGGTGGAGGGGAGTGGAGAAAGGGGAGGAAGAAAGAGAACGGGTGTTGAGTGCCAAATGTGGGCCGTAAGCGAGGCAAGGTGAGGAAGCTGTGCCTTAGCTGGTTACTAAGGTGTGGGAGGAAGCCATGCCCCAGCCAAGGCAGATATTCATTCTCCAAAACAAGGCAGTGCCATGCCATCCATCTCCAGCTGGTTTCAACAGGGCCACGGCCCTCAATTTCAAATCGCTATGTTTTTAACGGGTCGGCTCACGGACCCCCTGCCCCCTTTCCACACCTCTTCACAAGGGGTGACTTACTGCCTGCCCCTCAGATTCGGCGATCTGCAAATGTTCACATCAGGCGTGAGCAGCTCCCTCTCTCTCACTCTGTGCACTTGGAAATTTATGGTGTGTGAACCTCAACAGCACCCGCACTCTCAACACTTCTATTTAAAACAATGGCACATGCAGACACCCCCAGCCAAATAGGGCAAACCACTAGAGACACCAGAACACGCTCAAATGTATCTACAAGTGCCATGTTATTGTCAGCATCAAAAGATTTTAGTTTCTTTAATCTAAGAGTTTACACATAAGCTAAACACCCGTAAAAGTTCATAAAAGTAGTCATCAAACAAATTAATTACAAAGATATATTTATCCACGCCACATAAAAGTACAGCTAAAACGCTAAGTTTAAATTAACAGTAAAAGTGACATGTTCCAGGCAACATGAGAGACATGAAGAGCGAATTACCCAGTGCTGTGAACAGGCATGGGGACTTAGTTATCTGACACTGGAGTTGCCGGTCAAGAGCTGAAAGCCTGAAACAGGTGAGGAAGACAGGACACTTACCGACAGACGGGAACCCACGGCTGCCACTCTTCAGGGCTGTCCTGTCCACAGCACGCCAAACTAATCCAAACTCCTGCGCCCAACAACTACTATCAACCACAGCCAGGGAGCTGACAAATCAAAAAGTATGGTTTAGTTTTTTTTTTTCCCCTGCCCCTGACAAAGGATAACGGGGTGGTATAAAAACAGCAACTCCTCAAACACGAATCACAAACACACATGTATACACTCACCAAGCTCCACACGCTCTGAATGTCAGGCAAGTGCTTCATCCGTAACATGCTCCTCCCCCACCTCTCACCCTTCCTCGCTCTGTCTCTCACTCTCCCCACTCCCTCCCTCCCCTTTCTCTCTCTCTCTCTCTCTCTCTCTCCCCCTCCCTCCCGTCCCCTCTCCTCTTCTCTGAGGGCGTCAATACCCCCACTCCCACTCAGTGCACCACTTGCCTGTTCCAGCACGTGAATCTTTCTATCTGATCCTGTGCAAGACCAGGAGACAGCTGGAGAGAAAACACTCCCCCTCCCAAAGCCAAGACACCAAAAAAAAAAAAAAAAACAATTGAGAAAAGTTCTGGTGCAGCCAACTGAACAGACTATGCTTTTCATTCTGGTCTTTTTGGTTAGTGGTCTTTGGAACAAGTTACAGAGGAAGAACATCTCTCTGAGATTTTAGGGAGCAACCTGGTGATACATTATCCTTAGCATAATAAGCTCCGCTGCTATTGACGGAGCACAGCGGAGAAACCGGCTACTGCCAGGGTGTGGAGAGCGGTGCCAAAGGAACAACAAAAAAGCAGAAGTAAAAAAAGAAACCTTTCCCATACCATTACAGTGCTAGAGATCTGAGACATCTTGTCGGGGACGGTAGACGGACAGGAACAGATGTTCCCCCATAAGCTCCACCGTCCTCGCCCGCCAACGCTCCTTATCAGATGGCTAAAACCATGACAATGGCAATACATTACATTGCATATTATGCAATCTGACTGTATGCTATCCAATCTGAATGTAATATGTTTGGTTATTTTACAGAAAATGTCACTGAACTATGGTTCTCACACAGATAAGTAGAGCTTAGGGCTGTTTCTGACTCTCTGGAGTGCTTTCTACCAAAAACCACAAAGATCATATAGAACAAAAACGCCAAAAACAAAAGCACCAAATCCTGCAAAACAAGTTTACTTTCTTCTGAAGGGCATCTTAATGGCAACATAAACACAAGGCTGCCCATGCGTGGGTGAATCACCAGGGCATGACCAAGAGGAACACGGGTAACGTTTGTTAAAAATGTCAAAGAACATCTTCAGTAGACACAAGGGTGTCTTAAAGGTACAGTCAGCAATTGTGCAGGAAGTTCTGTTTGTTTGTGTTTATCCAAAACAACGTACATATTTTAACCAAGGACCAAATGAAACACACCAGAGAGGTAACTCTCCCCTCCCTTCAGTATTCCCAGAAAAACTGTTTTTGTTTGGGCGACAGGCTGCCCACACTTTTTTTGCTTTCAATTTTTGGAGCCTGGGCCGCCTACATAGACTTTTTTTTTTTTTTTTTAAAGTGTACTCACAGAATGAGCAGCTGGCGTCGTGAGGAGATGATTGCTGAATGTGACAAAAAATGTTAGGATATGGACTTGAAATTGTGTACAATCGACTGTACCTTTAACATGGCTTCACTATCTAATTTCAGAGGATGGAGAAAAGGTTGAGGTGCTACAGGGGAAAATCAGTCTCTTGATATTACTCAATCTTTCCACAATTGCAGTTGTGCAGTCTGCAGCTTGCAGATTTCACTCAGTAATTCTTCCTTCTTTCTCTACAAGTCCTTGTGTGGATTATGATTGACACAAAATACACAAAGTCCGACTCCACTTCACAGACCAGGAATTTCCTCTGTATTGTAAAAAAACACACACCGTCGTATACATCGTAATTATATCTCATTCAGTTCATATCACTCTCCTGAGTCAACCTGACTTCAGACCAACCCTGCTCCGACCTGCAGGCTAGGATAAAACAACACACACTGCTTTGCTGGAATACAACAATAAAAGCGAGAGCCAGCGAGGCGAATACCGCCAGACATGTGGCTCTAGCTGGAAGCGAGCATGACTGCTTGGGCCAAGATGAGACTAATGTCTGTGCTGGGGGTTCTCAGAGGCCTGGAGCGGGTGGGTGGGTTGAAAGTGTGTGTGTGTGTGTGGGGGGGGGGGCGCTCTCTATGTTTCCTGTCTGTTATTTTCAGTACACGAGACCTGCTGTTGAACAGTCCCGGTAACATTAGGAGCCACGTGGTTATAGATATAGAACTTAGATGCCGCATTGGTCTCTAGAGTGTACGTGTTGCCATGATGCCACCTTACTGAGGGCAACACTGAGTAGTAAAAGAATGGAAGTCAATTAGGAAACAGGGGTCTCTGAGTGGAAATTGACAGAAAACGGACGTTGTGGGTTGTGTACAAATCATAGCACTTTGGCATGGGACTCGTATATGTAAAAGCACAAAATTGCTGAAATATGCCTTTTTGGAGTGATGTGAAGACAAAGGTTTTAACTTCGTACTTTGTGTCTTCTAAAAATGTTTTTTGTCTGCTTTATTTCCATCTCTGACATATAACAGTTTTCTGAAAAGGTCTCCGCTTGGGCAGTTTTGATGGTTTCAAATATGAGATGAACCATGTCTCCATCACTTAGAATGTCAAAATTTTACCACAGCAAAGTTTCTCTAAAGTAAAATTGCCAAAGTGGAGACCTTTTCTGAATACTGTTACAGTAAATGTCAGAGAAGGAAATAAAGCAGTCAAAAACATGTTTTCCTCCTAGCAAATAGTGTTGAGTGATCCATTTTGGTCATGTAGCTACCCTTAAATACAAAACAACATCTGCCATCGGTTAATACATTTATAAGAAATTCATAAGGCTTTTTAACACAAAACATCTGCAGCTCCTCACTGACCTCCATTCATTTGCCAGTAAGTGTTGCCCTACCCAATATGGCAGCCGTGTTGTCGTATTCCACCTAATAGAACTTAACAGACAATACGATATCTAGATTTCTATATCTGTGCACGTGCCTGTGTAAAAAAGCTGACCTAGAGGGTTTCGCACACGCCACTCGGGATGCGATTGTTTGCCCAGTACACTTCAGATTTATTTACTACGACTCCTTTTCCTGTCATCGAGAGGCTTGTAGACCGCTCTTGTAGCGGAAAAAAAAGAACAGGCCCATTAAATCTTTGAAATGGCCAACAAGGGCTTTCAAAGCGGAAGACAAATTCCAAGACAGTCGACACTTCTGTCAATGTGTGTATAGACCTCCCAACCACTGTGATTTTATGATGCGGCTGCCCAAAGATATTTATTAATCTCAGAGGTAGAACAGTCCCCTTGATTTCACTAAGAAGGCCAGATATGTGTATTTTAAGCAGGGAATCGTATTCAAATGTCCCTGTACATTTGTTTGAGAGGTCTATCAAAAGCGGTCGCAAACCTGGAGGGGTTTGTTTGACTGTACTCCTGCTCAAAATCTCATAGTCAGTAAAGTGCCAGAGAGGTTCTTCACATTGCTGTGATAGCTCTCCTCTGCCTCTGATTACACCTTAGGTGAAAACATAACTGTTAGGTAACAACCCTGTCAGACGACTGCTATCATGTCACTGTGCTTTTGTCCGCCTTCCGTCCATCTGTCGGACAAACAATGATTTGGTGGATTACGGCGTAATATCTGCCTGCACCCAACGCAAGCCTTCCTGGGCTGGGCTGACATCAGTGTAATTAAAACAGCTCGCAGGTTGTAGCACAAGTAAGGAAGACAGACAAGCACACTGACCCTTGAAGTGAAAGAGTACAAAGACGCACCACCCAGCCCCCACCAGCTGGAGTTGTGTTTGTGCCCAAGACACCAATTACAGCGGAGAAACAAGAATTAAAGTGTGCCTGTTGTTGTGTGAAAAGCCCAGCTAGCTTTAACCACAGCAGGCCTTTTAACCCCTTAGAAAACAGAAGTGACAGCTTTGAAAGAGGACTGCCCTTAGGGGGAAAATCACACAATAGCGATGGGGTCTTTGTTCATTAATATCTATAAATATTAACAACTTTTTAGACACACAGATGCATTAAATGCTCCAAAAAGGAGGTACAACATTATTGAAAATATAACACTAAATCCATTCACCATCACAGTTGTAAATAAATCCTCTTATTTATAAATAACATGGGAATTCAATTGTTTTATTGTTTTTGAGCCATTACAAATATGACAGAACATATTATCATCAACATCTACAAGTCTGCTGTTGCCTCACCTTTAATGACCTGGCTAGGAACGCAGGTATGCGTGTGTTGCAAAACAAAAGTATAGACTTGGTGTGTAATGTTTTTTCGAACCCTACCTGTAAATGAAAGTTGGCTCAAGTTTTTGCGGCAGAGAAAAGTGCTGTTTGAACCAGGATTTCAATATTTCTCCAGAGGAACTCCTGAATAAATTGAGCTGAAAGACAGAGAAAAAAGAAGCTGATTCCTGCAAAAAAACGGTCAAAACCAATTAAACAATCTCTAGAGGATAGCACATAAAGAGAATGCGCTGCTAGAAAATGGTTGAAAACACTGCTTTGGCCAGGAAAAATATTCATGTACAAGCTGTGGTGAGCTCTTGGCAGGGCGTAAATAAAGCATTAAAAAGCCCTCTCTGCACCCTACCTGTGAGGAACAATGCACCACCCCTCTGCCCCTGTGCCATGGTTGGCATCGGCTCAGCACATTTTCATGGTAAGGGAGCCAAGGCTGACCAAATGATTAATGATGGCTGGCTCAAGTAAACAGTTTGCCATATTTTTTTTCCAATGTGAAATAAATTGCATATATGTTACTCAAAACTCAACAATGCAACAATTTAAGGGTCCAATAAAAACCTCTAGTCCAAGCAGCTCGGTTCTAAACTAAATGTATTGGTGTAGTCAGCAAATGAAGCTTAGCCTCAGGTTCATGCAAGTGATATAACTCAGACTTAATGAAGCAAACTGGCAAGGACAGCCTTCAAACCCACCCTTGGGATTCACACAGACACAGTAATTGATGAAAGTAAAGAAAGAGTAATGTAAAGATTGAGGTCAGTCTACAGGTCCGTCCCACTTTTTGTTGGCTGGATACAGACCATTATACTTTAAAATATGTCTAAGGCTAAGGTTTGCTTTGTAGGTAGAAAGCCTCTAAAGTCACATTTAGCAGCTTAAAGATGCCGTTTTATTTATGTATTCCTGGAACAGACCCAATGACCCCGCCAGGCAGTCCAAATGTCTGTGACCCCCTTACATCAGTAGTCTCTCTGAGGTACCCTTCTGCTTTTGACTTCAACTCCACCTCCCTGACTCCCTCCAGTGCATGTGACTGTGTGTGTGTGTGTGTGTGTGTGTGTGTGTGTGTGTGTGTGTGTGTGTGTGTGCGTGTGCGTGTGTTTGTGTGGCAGCAACTATCTTCCACCCACAACCCCAAATACCTCTTAAGGTGAGTGGAAGGCTGGAGGCATGGTTTTGTGGAGGGGTACTGTTGCACAACACACACCAAAACATTTCAGGCTAGCATGCAGTCACATGCAACCGGCACACACTGGTCCCAGGCACAAAATGAAAAGTGGTGATTATCCAAAGTGTAACACAGGCCAACATGGTCATGGGCTCCCATTAAAAAAGCCAGAGAGCAACTGACACACGGAAATAGTAGGTTTGTTGTTAAGTCGTTGTGAGCCTGTCATTTCATATCTTCAATGTTAACAAATGGAGCACCATAATGGAGAATTAAGCTAACTCTAGTAGACGTCGCACCAGCTAAGGAGCTGCGAGCAGGTCCACGACGACCAGACCACGTGCATGGAAAATTACCATTCTCAAGTTTGGGGCTCGGGCTGGCACGCAGATAACACTATCTGATAGCGCCACTGCTCTGTGACAATACAAATCATCCGTTAAGAATGTGAGCAGGCTTTCCACCCCGGGGAACAATTTCTGGCCAGCCAATAGGGGAGACAAGTACGCATGGGTGAACAGCAACCTCTAATCCACACAGCGGCTTGGGTCACAATTAAGCCCTGAAAGAATAGGCTCATTCTTGGACGTCTGCATTGGTGGGGTGGGGGGACCCAGGCTCCCAAAAGAATTGCCTGTAACTCTACACTCTATGAGGCATACAGTGAAAAGCAAAACCATTTGTCTCTTTGATATACAATTACAACTAAATAATGTCTTCCTTTGAATCACAGCATGGGAAATATGGGTTACTGAAGAATTTACTGCATGCTTTCACCATCCACTTTGGGGAGATTGTTCTGCTTAAAAAAAAAAAGTAAGCCTACCTTCAGACAATTCTTTGTGTATGATATAGACTAGTATACCTTTTCATTCCATAGTACCTGTAGATTAAGACGTAGGCTAGGCTACATGTTCCTTTTCAACAGTAAGGCTAAGCCACAGTTTAGGATAAATCAATCTCCCTCTTTATATAAGATTTCAAGTAGTTGCCTAAATGTAATTTAGATGAGGGTTATAAATAGGCAGCAGCCAACCTTTGCTTGGCCTAATAATCAGTTTATGACAGAGGAAAAGGGGAGGGCGTTTGATACTTGGGATGGATTAAGATCAGATAGGCTATTTTTAAAAGAGCAACTGGGCATCCTAATGCATTAGATTTAGGAGCACAATTGTGTAAAAATGAGAAGCGTACTTTCTGTGGCCAAAACAATACATCTTTGTGCTATTACCTACACAAACAATGTATGAATGGTGAATGGTTAATTACTGATGAAACACAAAACTAAAAATAATGCATTACCCTAAGTAAAACTTAAAAACTTCAAACTTAGAAATGGACAACCAGCCAGACAGATGCGTATCAGTTTAGGTCTGCATATGCTTCTCACATTTCAGACATACACTTTTAATTGCAATCAACTTTGTTTCAGCATCTGGTATTTGTGTACCAGGCTTTTCAGGGAACACAGGGCTATGTGTCTGGAGCAAGGGGCTGGGTCATACTCCTACTCCAAATTCACATGGCCCCTGTTTCCGCAGAGAGAGAGAGAGAGAGAGAGAGAGAGAGAGAGAGAGAGAGAGAGAGAGAGAGAGAGAGATCATGAGCACTAAATGACTAAAAAACTTCAGTCTTGAAGTTTCGTTTAGGATGTCTCTCTACTCCTACAGTTCAGACAGACACAAGAGGGACGCAATTTGACACTTAAAGCAGTCCACCTTTGGCTAGACTAGCAAAAATGACTTCCATATGAAGTCTATGCACGCTTTGAAACTTATTTGGTACAAGGTCAACTGACCTAGGAGTCAAATGTGTGTTAGATGGACCAACGAAGTTTTAGCCTAACAACTGCAGCAAGCAGCTGAGAAATCAGCTGTAACAAATTTCAGAAGAGACACTGAGACCAGTGTTTGTGTTTCCAGTTATTAAGCTATGTGAAACTGGTGCACTCCAACAAGCCTAATTACCTCAAAGGTCAGCATGGTTATAAGCAGAACACAGATGTAGCCTAGATCTGGTGCATGTGAGGTGTGTAAAAGAAATAGACCCATATCATGAAATAATATTCATTCTGAGATATTAAAATGCACTGTTAAAATGGTCACATACGGTGCCAAGAGATTGAATCATAAATCCCAGTTGCATTCATACAGTTCCTAGCCTCAGTACAAACAGTACTCCCACCTGTGGTGTGATCTCCAAAAACCTCGAGGTGATTGCAAAACACTCATAGCCTCCAGTGAAATGACAAGAACAAAATCATAGGCATTTCCCATTGAAAGGGTACAGACATGTGCCTCAAGGCATCACAGCATCCCATACACTCTGGAAAGGAATGTTGTAGAACAGACACGAGCAGACAGGCCTGGATAGCTCTCTTATTTAGTGTAGGCCTAAACACTGAATCAAGGCACCACCTGTACTTTTTTACATCCATATGCCCTGTCTTACAGCAACAATTTGGTTATCTGCCATTTAAAGGGACACCAGACAAGCTTGATGCTTTTTCTCTACGAAACTCCCCCTTGCTCAGTGTGAAGCTTTTTTTCCTTTTCTTTGCATCTTCCGTCAAGGGTGTTCGCTGCTTCTTCACTGGTTCTGCCAGTATACACACGTTTTCAACAATCGCTAGAGTTTCGTTAGCCTGCCTCTGTGCTGTATGCAGGATGTAAACTGATCCTGCTTCGGTCGGCGGGTAGGATACACCGAACTTGCAAGTGGGATATTCTTCTTACAGGCAGTAGGGCGATGAGAGAGTCTTCATTCGCCCTGTAATGAGTCATTTAACTATATACCAACTTACGAAGATGATTAATTAACACGAAAACGTTGCCTGGTGTCCTTTAATAGCACTGGAATTACCACCCTTACACAGAAAAACTATTGTAACCTGTGTTCATCAAGAAGAAACTTGACAGTTAAAGCACTGCCAGTTAAAGTACTGCTAAAGTTACCAACGAGCAAAAAGGATGCTAATGTTAGATTAATTAGCTATAGATATGTGCACCATTGTTATGGCGCCAGCTAAGTTACCGCTAACGTTAAAGTACAGAAATTAATGACCTAGCGAGACATACACTTCCCAGAGACTGGTCCTGTTAAGTTGTTACAAATTGACAAAACTGTTAATGCCAGTATTGTGGTATAAGGTTTTACTTTGTTATTTTTTAAGACGGAGGTTGTTGGCTAACCGCTAGTACTAGTCCTACATTATTTTGGCGGTTTACTGTCATTTGTAGCAGGCTTGAAACCTGTTTGGCTGCTAGCTTCTACCTATTAACACTAATGTTGGCTAATTGGGTAGTCAAATTTAATTAATTAAATTTTTACATTAAGGATGGTTAAGAGAGCTGTACTCACCTCGAGGAAAAATAGGAATGCCCAGAAGTGTTACAAAGGCAAAAGGGGAAGCCGTTTAGATCTAGAAATATTTATCCGGTGTCTTTTCATAACAAGCTAGCACTACGTTAACTTTATCTGCTAACCTTACTGTAACTTACCTGCCAAGGCTCTTGAGCACCTTCCAGAGATTCACTGCAGTCTTGGTAGGCACAAAAAAGCCTGGTTGTTGTAGTGCTAAACTTTTACAATTCGACCAAAAACTATTTGGAGAACTCTGAATGTTCCCGAACGCGATGTCTCTTTAAAAAAAACAATGTAACGTTAGGCTTACAAACGTTACATTACATGTATTCATTGTAATGTAATGGATATTATGCGCCACTAGTTGTCAGTGTCACCTTTGGGTTTTCTTGCCAAATGAGGCTATTTATAGAAAAACAAATGCACACAATGTGTTGATTGAAAATTAGACAGAAGAGTGGCACAAAATGTTGTTGTATTTATTTGTTTATAATAGCCTATGAATTAAGACAATGACCAAAATCACTATGATGATAATTTAAAACACCCAAGACAAGGGCTAGGCCTACTTTTAAGCACAATAACAGTCCAATGAACATTTGTTTTTCCCTCTAATGATCTCATCACCCCTGGGTACTGACGGGTTTTCAGGATAAATGGCACATTAGCACATAAATACACAAATCTCTTTTAAGAATTTCACCAGGGGAGCCCTACCTCAGCACTGGGATTTGAGAATAAACTAAGTGACAGAGGGAGAAGACCATTAAATTATTCATCAAATTCTCCTTTGGGCCTCAACGCTGCTTTGAAATATTTTGACAAACACTCCAACTGCCATGGCAGTTATTTTAGTAGGACATTGTCTATCATTGTTTTGTTTTTCTTATGGTTTCATTTTATTATTTGATGATAGCATGACAAGATGAATGGTTTAGGTCTAATAAAGACAAGACAGTATTAATTTAGACACATTTTATTCATTTTCTTTCTGGACATCAACCAGTATTTCCATTTGGTAGGCTACAATGAATCCTTCGTTTCATTTCTGTAAAACAATTAAAAATCTAACTCAAAGCACTGACATTGGGGATATGGCCAATTCTAAACAGCTAAATTAATAAAAACATTCTCTGGTTTCACTTGACAAATCCACCATTCTCGTTGCGACAAGCTCATATAGCACAATGCTGAACTGCTGTGTAGGCCTATTCAGTGCACAGCAAATATTACAAGGCCTCCTCTTCTCTATTAACCTTTTCATCCCTTTAAAAAAAGGCACGAGCACCACACATTCTCTAAAAATGCATATATTTTGCATGCTTGGCGGAGATTAAGCAGCTTTGTTGGCATACTTAAACAATGTTGAATATGGCTACATGCCTGAAGGCTCTTACATGGGGATATTTACTCACAATACAAAGGCATGAACTGGAGCCTGTGGTGAAAAAGGTTCCACATTTCTGTGATATTTGGAAAATCTTGAATGAGTAGACCTAGCTGAAACCATTTTTTTTTTTTTTTAATTTGTTCTGATTCCTTAAATCTGATGGAAAAGTGATTCAAACAACAAAACTGAAGTTGTATGAAGAACTTGAAGAATGTTAGAAAAACTTAATTCCTTTCATTTAACAGAACATCTGTAAAGATAAACTTGCAGAACACATAACTGATGTCTCACATTAGTGCCAAGTATGTACTTTAAGGGTATGGGTAGCCTACGTTGCTTTGGGCACCTAACAGCACACACAGCAGCACTGAAAATATGTCTATTCAATTACTTGATTTTGAAATACACACTGATCGTAGGCACAATAGGCACAATACATTATTTCCATCCCCAAAAGTTAAATCACACTAACCAAAAGTCATGACGTCATATGTTACCTTCTAAACACACACAGAAAAAGACATTTTAATAAGACAGTGAGAAATGGCACATGAAAAACATTCAATTTGTTTTCCCCCACACTTTGGTCATTCAAACATTTTTTTGTAATTTTACCTTTTTTTGTTTCAGCTGTGCAAAAAAATCTTCCCCAGCAAGTCATGAGAGGGGAAAAACAGCAAAGTAAAATAAATAGGTACGTCTTATACTTCAAAATAAGGATGTTTGTTTAACACATTAGAAATAAAAGTGAGGCACGAAGCACAAACTGAATTGGTTTAAAGTGCAACTTTCTGGTTAGTGAGAGAGGGGAATTAATTGATTATCCCAGTGTGTGTAATAACTGTAAGTAATGAGGAAAACAGACAGCCCCTCAACATAACTACTGTAGTAAATACACTGTCAGTTTTCTGGCCTGAATTTGAGTGGTTGTGCAGCTTTGGTAGTACTGTCTCCTTTCAATTCATATCCTTACAATTTATCGGCACAGATAGGAAGTGAGTGGGTCGTAATGCTTCATTGCTCTGGCTGGCATTGTGCCTCGCAAGAGCTGAAAGACTCAGGCCTGCTGGGGCTGCCCTGCAGCACAAGTCACATGGAGACCCCAGTCCCTCTCAATCTCCGGCAAAGAAAAGCGAGTCGCCTGTGCTTTCATCCCAAGAATTTGGACTTCACAGTGAGGGTTGGCTGGCCTGAATCTCTGCAGCCTTTTGCTTTTGTTTTGTTTTGGATGGGCATGCCAATATCCAGAATAAAGTTAAGCAGTTAAGTATTGCTATTTAGTTATTGGAGTTTCTGCCAGAATTTCTTTTGTCCTATTTCTCTGTGGGGTATATGAAAGTGTAAATTAAGCTATTGTTTAATCTGCACACCCTATAAGGCATTTGTAATAGGGTCTAGACATTTTTCCAGTGGTCTTACATGCTGACATGGACTTTACAAGTACATAAAACAGGGCAGAAAGGACATTTTGCCAGTGTTTCCATGATGGACGGATTGCTCTCTCCACACTAGATATCATTCAGTGTATTTGAGCATTGTCAGACTAACAAATATTTAAAGCATCTATAAACATAAGCTCTTTCACATTCAGCAATGCCCTGTGTTTAAAAACACTGTCTAAATTTATATCTGAAGCATATCATTAACATACAAAATAAAGTTAAGATTTGTTGTGTCGCCCAATAAGGCTGTTAAGAACGCCCCCTCATGAGCAACAGAATACATCAAATGAGTGGCGTGACAGCTGGTAAGAGAATATGTAGGGTATTGACAGAGGCCCTTACAGCTGTGTCGGCCCTCTACTGTAAGGCTCATGGCCTGGTGGTGTTGTCACCAGATTCCTCAGATAGACACAGGGGTTCCTCCTGCGAGCTGAGCCTTGTGGAGGGGCAGGCGGTGGAGGAGGGGGCGGCCGCATGGACGACACGAGCGGCTGCATCTCCTGCTGCTGCTGGGAGAGGGTGCCCTCCTCCTCCTCCTCTCCTCCACCCGGGAACCGGAACTCACCCGTGGCCGGATTAGGGGCAGGAGGAGCGGCACTTTCCCCGACACCGACCCCTGTCGAGGGGACCACCCCGGACAATGGGCGTATGGGACCTCCCAGCCTGGAGAGGGCGCTGATGCGTGGGTGCTGCGGCTCTGCGGGGACTGGTGGGGAGGCCAGGCTCTCCAGCGAGGAGATGCTCTGGTTCCAGGCCTGCTGGAGGTCTATGGGGATGATCTTTGTGGCCTCCATGGACACACATACAGGTAGGGTGCCCATCCCACCCTTCCAGGGCAGGTTCCTCTCGGCACAGGTAGGAGACGGGGGGGCAGCGGAGGGGCTCTGGCACACCTCCAGTGCAGCAGGGACTAGAACAACATTCAGTCATAAATATAGCGCCCTTACAGGTGTGTATATGTAATACACTATTACATTTTTAATTGCATTTACTTCATTTACTCTCAAGAAGATGTATCAACATTGAAATTCCAGCCATTGCACCCTCAATAAAGGAAATATATGTCTGTGGGCTCCAGTGTTTTTTCTGTTCTGCTAACACTGAGTGTAGGCTACTTCTGATAAGGACCCACCGGACTTCCAAACTCAGCTAAGGCGCTATGGCTTCACTTTATTACTTATCTTCATTTACTGTTGCTGAGTTGTTGTTGACGTGCTCACCTGATTTGGGTCTCTCCTTTGGTGTGTCGGGAGCCTTGCGAGCAACAAAAGTGATCCCCACGTCCTCCTCCTTCTCAGGTTCAGACGGATCACCTCTACTCTCTTCTGGCTCAATGGGCACAGCCACTGGGTCTGAGTGAAGGTTACATTAGAGAAAATGAAGTACATGTTCATCATATCAAAGAATGGGGTACAGGAGCAGGACATGAAATCGACAATGGTTTGAAATGAAATGGGAATAGACCTCTGAAGTTCGCCTACAAAAAAGCTGCCATCTTTGAGATCCGGTATCTTGTGATTTTTCCTATGGGAAAATAACATGGGGTTTTTGAATTATCGCACGTGTTAAACTCTCGTGGGGACGAAGATGTCCTAAATGCAGACGTTTTGCTCAACGCACTTTTGTCCTCTGCCTTCTAGTGGCTCCTGTGATCTTGAGCGGTACGTTAAGACGGCAAACTTAGATTTTTGCTACCCCAGAGCTAACTTGCAATGCAACTTGCCATAGGTAGTTGACTTCAATTAACACCCGGATCTCCTTATATGGGTAAAGATGGCAGCTTTTGGCGAACTTCAGAGGTCTATGTTCTTTCATTGCATTCACTTAAGATGCAATGAACATACATATACAAAACGAAATAAACACACGTTTACCTATGGGTCATAATTCAACTCCGCCATACCATGGCTAAAGACATTTTACAACACTGAGTGTCTTGAAGAGCACACACCCACGTAAGCATAGGTAAGAAAGGTTTTTATTGGAGAGGAACACAGTTAATGAACTTCCCGACAGCACCCTCAGGCAATTAAACAGCATACCTTTGTCTTGCCAGCTGACATTACGTCTGGGTTTGTCATTAGTCTCTTGGTCTTTTTCTTTCACATCTGAGCCTCTGCGCTGTGAGGGGAGACAGTACGAGGAGGTTTACGACCAGATGTTGCAACAGGGAACATTAGGATGCACAAACAAACATGCACAAATGTTTTCTACCCTCATCCTACCCTCACTCCTGGTGTTGATTCTGTTAGTGTCTGTGTGCTACAGTATGCAAATTATAATGCTGCTTTTGTTATATAATGGAATACCTCAAGTGAAGTGATGAGAGAGAGAAGGGGAAAAAAACAGTGCACAACATGATACTTCACTTGAGTCACAAGGCAGGCAGAGACATGTGCGTTTGTGGGCGAGGGGAGAGTGTGTTTATCAGCAATCTCTGCCAGAGGGAGCCGGTGAGAACATCCTGTGAAGCGGCCCATCAGTCATGACAAACCTCAACCTTTGACGGCTCGAAGGATGATGTCTTTACTCTGCCCTTGTGAATGTGACCTTAACTCACATCAGGAGAGAATCTGCACAGTGGTGCACACCCCCCCCCCTCCCCTCTCTTTCTCTTCCATAGGCCAGAAAGGGATTGATTGGTTCATAGAAGAATATAATGAAAATCACAGAAAATGTGTGAATACATGTCTCCACAATGATTGTAGACCGCACCTTTTTAGTAGCAATCCGGATTTTGAGGCAGAAACGATTCTGTGCCATCTCTTTGGCCTTGTGCTCACTTTTTTGACGGATTGAGGTCTGGACTGGTCCACTCTAACATGTTGATATTGTTCTCTGTTAACCATTTCTTGCCTTGTTTGGCTGTATGTTTAGGATCATTGTGTGTTTTAATGGTCCAATGCCGCCAATTGGGACAGGTCTCTAGGCAGACTGCCTGATCTTTCCCTCCAGAATCGTACAGTTTTTTACGATTGTTTACACACTAAAATAAAAATTTCCACACAGTTTGCAAAATTCTACTCCAAGGAGAAAAACACCTCCACAGATTTGAACAACATTACACACACATGTCTGCTTCATCCTTTTTGCAAAACATTACACACAGTGATTTGTAAAACTCTACACACATTTTCACACTTTAGACACAGATAAGGATTGTGAGGTTACTTCCTTGGCATTACAAAGCCCCGGATTGCCAATGACCACACCAATGAACGAATTGGATAATCACATCCACCAGTTGTGGAAGCACACATGTGCTAATTTGAAAACCCAGCATTCAGTTGTGCTATAAAAGGCAGCAGGTGAGTTCACCTGTCTTCAACAAAAATGAAAGGAGCTAGAAAAAGAAGAAGAGTGAGAATGAGAGGGGGAGCTCAAAGAGGAGATGAAGGAGGTAGAGGAAGAGGAGAAGGAAGTAGAGGAGGAGGCCCAGGTAGAGGAAGAGGAGAAGAAGGAGATAGAGGAAGAGGCAGACAGAGAGATGATGAATAGTTACAGTATTCTTGTTGCTTAGTTTTTCTTCAGAGTCAAAGTGTATGTACTTCATGCAGTAATTTTTATTTGTTTACAGATTTTATATGATTTCATTGTTGGTTGATTATTGTAACTGATTATGATAAGAAATACTGTAAGTATTGAAATAAATACATGTACTTGAAATATTCAGTGTGCAGCATCAGTGTTGTGCAGTGCTTGGTAAGTTTATAGGCCTATTTGTGTGCATTCTCCCTATATCTCAAACTAATCATGAAGAATGTTGTGGGTTTGTCACTATTTTTTTTTTTTTGTTGTCTAAATTATCCCTTACATAACAATGTCAAAAAATTGTACATAACAATAGCCAAAAATCTAGCACATGCTATTTCCTAAAATCATCATTGATCATTGAGGACTGTGTTGGTTAAATGAAAACTAACAGCATTTTCACAAATATGTGTATATGTTTTGACTGAAGTGTGTATGTTTTGACTGAAGTGTGTCATTTTGCAAACAATCTAGGAATTATGTAAATTGAGTGTGGTGTTTGGATAATTGTGATTATATTTTGAAAAAATGAACCAGGTTTTTAAAATTGTGTGTAATGTAGCCCCTTGTTTTAGTGTTTAGTTAGTTTAGTTTTAATGCTTCTTTTTTATGCCAATCTCCCTGGGTGGAATGTTCCTGGGTCAAAAAAATCCAGCAAAAGCTAAATTCTTTGTCCAGTGTGCCATTATAAAGGTTAAGGTGAGTTATGCATATTTGTAGAAAAGTGATCCATAATCAGCATCCATGATGATCCAAGTGGTCTTTCTTGGGATGGGCTGAAAATGTCAACCACCAAAACACCATACCCACATTGGAGAATAGCTATAGTAATGTATTAGTTTTGGGTGTTTTTCAGACAATAGGGCCTAGCATTATATTAAACTGATTGGCATCATGAGGAAAAAAAACTACATCAAGTTTCTGAAGGAATCCCTCAGGCACTGAGGGAACCTTGGGCTCATAGCATTGGCCCTTTAAGCAAGACAATGATCTGAAATATTTGCCAGGGGTATGAATCATTTTGTTCCTAACTGTACATATATTTGTGCATTCGTGTATGTATATGAATGTGTGTGTGTGTGTGTGTGAGAGAGAGAGAGAGAGAGAGAGAGAGAGAGAGAGTGTGTGTGTGTTTGTGTGTATGTGTGTGTATGGCCTATATGTCTCTCTATCTATGCATAAATATATATGTATAATAACCTTCTTCTGGCTGTAGCCTTTCTTGTGGCGTTTGTAGCGTGTGGACTTGAAGGACTCCAGACGGCTGCGCATGTTCCTCTGGAAGACCTCGCGGTCCTGCCGCTCCTGGTCACCCACCGTCATGAAGTGCCGGCTGTAATGGGACTGGTGGTACTGGGAAGGTGGAGGGAGAGCAGAATATGCATCATGCATGTATCAGTCACTACATTTCCATGCAAATTCAGGCTTTATTTAGACAAAATTTAAATTGTGTGAGAGTCATGTCTTTCCGATTGCGTGCGAGTCAACACCTTATTCCAGCAGCCATAACCAGATTAAGCTCATATTCTGATTCTAAAAACCCCGAATAACACCGAAGTGCACAGCTAAAGACTCGATGGAAACCCCTCAAAACGGCCTATTATAATAAGGTTACACTGTTAAACAATAGTGGCTCTAACACTTAACGCCAAAATACTTATTTCACTGTCATGAATGAAATTCAGGGACAGAGACCATGATACTACTTCTACTGCACGTCGCTGGTTTATTCACAATATGGCGATGCTGCACATGGAAACATCTCATTCTGAATATTGCCATAATGGACCTTATGGACCATATTTTGGGCAGCCGTGGCCCACTGGTTAGCACTCCGGACTTGTAACCGGAGGGTTGCCGGTTCGAGCCCTGACCAGTGGGAACGGCTGAAGTGCCCTTGAGCAAGGCACCTAACCCCTCACTGCTCCCCGAGTGCCGCTGTTGTAGCAGGCAGCTCACTGCGCCGGGATTAGTGTGTGTTTCACCTCACTGTGTGTTCAGTATGTGCTGAGTGTATTTCACTAATTCACGGATTGGGATAAATGCATAGACCAAATTTCCCTCACGGAATCAAAAGAGTGTATAAAAAGAGTATATATACTATATATATATATATGGACTTAGAACACGGTGTGCATGGAAATGTAGTCACTGAGTCATAGGCCTACCCGTCTCCGAGGCTTGTAAAGGTTGCCGGCCAGAACGTGATGTGTTTCCGTCTCCTCCTCCACTTTGGCGCCGGGCACCGTGTCGATCACCTGGAGGTCCAGGCACACGCCACTGCCATTCTCACGCCTGACAAAAACAGGAAATAAAGAAACACTTCATATGATCTGCCATGAATACATCCTCTGGTGTCTACTTAAACTTCTGCACTTCCTCCTCTGGTTATCTTGCATTTATAGGTATCCTACACTAAAGGTAGAGTTTATTATTATTTAGGTAACACATTATTTTATGGAACCCTTAATTAACCATTAATACATAAGTAATATGTGAATTAGTGCTCAATAAGGTCTGTGTTAAGTGTCATCACACATTTATTATGTAGGGGATTTATTCTGGGTAAATCCTTAATAAGTAACTAGCTGGTCTTGATCGAAGGTTATTGATAGTATGGGTGAAAATAGAACCTTTATAGCCTTCTCATACATTGTCATAATACGTTACTATTCTGTCGTTATAAATCACATATTCAGACAGTATATTAGGAGTCTATGAACTCTCTATTTTAAGTCATACTATATACCAGTAACCTTACATTAAGACCAACTAGTTGTTTATTAAGGATTTATCAAGAATAAATATTATTGATTAAGAATAAGAAATTGTTTAATAAGGACCTAATAAATGCTAAATGATGCTTAATACAGACCTTGTTGAACACTAATACATACACATATTGGTTATGTATCAATGGTTAACATCTGTTCACTAAACTAAGTGTTACCATCATTTATTATTATGACCGCCAAGCAAGCTTTTAAGCGGGTCATATAGGTTTAGTCAGATTTTTTTTTTTTTTTTTTTTTTTTTTTCGCATTTCCATGTCCAAATTTCCGTCAATGATTCCCGGGACACTGAAAGACCGGGGTAGACAAAACTTGGTGGGCATGTAACCCCATATGGATAGCATGGAACCATCGTTTTTCGTTTTGATCTGTAGCCCCACGCTGGACTGCACCCCTAAAGGAGGGTAGGGCAGACACAGTTTTCTGTGAATATCTCGAGAACCGTAAGGTTTAGGAGGACCATTATTTTTTTTTGTATGTTGATCTCAAGGGGCCATGTCAACGCATTCCATAACCACTCATTTCATGTATAGCGCCACCTAGTTAAACACAAAAAAGTAAAAATGAGGTGGTGTAATTGAAGGTATCTGTGACCTAACATAGTCAAAACTGCACAAAATTGGAAGTGTAGGATCATTATGACACCCTCTGTATGCACGCCAAGTTTTGTGGAATTCCGTTCATGGGGGCCACACAATAAATTAATTTATGTTACTATACACCCACTGGCCTGTAGGTGGCCGGAGACAGTTTTCTGTGAATATCTCGAGAACCGTAGGGCCTAGGAGGTCCACCTTTTTTTTTGTATGTTGGTCTTAAGGGGCATGTCAACCCATCCCATTACCACTTATTTCATGTATAGCGCCACCTAGTTAAAAATTAAAAGCATAAAATTAGGTGTTTTCATCTCAATATCTCTGGCTGACAAGGTCAAAACTGCACAAAATTAAAAGTGTAGGATCATTATGACACCCTCTGAATGCATGCCAAGTTTTGTGTACTTTCGTTCATGGGGGCCTTACAATAAAATAATTTATGTGTACATTTAGTGACGTACACCAACAAGGATTCCGGGACACTGAAAGACCGGGGTACACAAAACTTGGTGAGCATGTACCCCATATGGATAGCATGGAACCGTCATTTTTCGTTTTCATCTGCAGCCCCCCGCTGGACTGGACCCCGAAAGGAGGGTAGGGCAGACACAGTTCTCTGTGAATCTTTTATGGTATGTTGGTCTCAAGGGCCCACATAAACCTGGCTCATAATCACTCATTTGTGATTCCCCCCCCGGTAAAAAATGAAAATCAGTAGGATTAAAAGAAAGCCAAAATAAATATTCATCATCATCATCATGGCTGCATTTTCAGTATTGGCGAGAAGTAGTCGTTTGTCCACTAGATGGCGCATCGTTGCAGTGAGACGTAATTTTGTTGGAAGTTAAAAGGGGTTGGAAAAAACAATGGACGCTTCATACAAGGACTGTAATTTACCGCAGTTTAACATCTAATAAGGATAGGACGATGTTCACATGAAGTGTAATTCCCATTTCTTCTTGAAGCGAAATAAATCTGAGGATGTTTATCGGACATGCTTGGTTTTTACTGCAGGTAATGCGTTAATCTTGTAATATCAATAAGGACCTAGGTAATGTTACCGTTAAGCGTTGGTTGAGTGATGGAGGCATTTGATTTATTGCATTTGTAGAAAACTATAAATGCGGTTATACCAAGCAAATGTATAGCAGCACTGTTTGTATCTTTCGACTGTCATTTATTGCACGTGCTACAAAATCATTCTGTGCAATGGAAGATTTACCAACGTTACACCCGGTCTGATGCAGTTTTGCCTATACATGCGTGAGACTGAGACGCCTGTTTATTTTTGTTTTAAGTGCGTGCAGGGTGTGAGAGGGGAATCGATGTGCTTTGATTACAGCTTGGTAGTTGTAGTCTGTGAAATTAAAAGCACGCGGTGTGTGAAGTATCCAAACAATGACACCTTCATTTCATTATGGCTGTTTTAGCAAAACACCTTAAGCTACTGTGTAGTAGGTCCCATTTAGAAGTGGCTACTTCATTTGCGCTTTCATTGACTCATGGAGCTGCGTGAATGTTATTACAACTTTTCGCCACGATATGACAGTTTAAGTCCGCTTGATACTGTGTCGCCAGCATAGCCTATTGACAATTTATGTTGTCAATAGGCCTACCTTATAATCCTACCTGTAGCTTAGGGAAGCTAACAACTTTCTATTAGGATCTAGTTTGTTAGTTACCGTTTTGTCATAACTCCCTGATGCATTTTTGCATTTAGAATAGCCAGGCGTGTATATCTCAATCGAAAATTAAACAATATCGGGTGCCTATGGACTAGGCTGGGTGAACCCAGCCTGATCTGCCCGCTATTTATTTTTTGATTTCTTAAAAGATTGAGCTTGGTCTGATGAAAGCCAGACTAGCCATGGACCTCAGTTAAACAATGCAAGGGAACATGAATCAGCCTATATTTGCACTAACAATAACGGACAAAAGCTCTTCAACGTTGGCCCGTTAAAATGTGTATGAACAGTCTAGCGACGCATTTCATCAAGGCCCATTTGGACATGTCAGTTATTTGCACCACTGGTTAGATGTAAAACAGCACTTCGTTTCAGACTAGGCTACTGTTACTTAATTTGTGCATTAACAATAACGTTTCAGACTACTGTTACTTAATTTGTGCATTGACAATAAAGTATTACATGAACTAAAGATGACTAAAATCTTATGTAGAAGAAGAAACATTCACAAAAATCCATCCATCCAAAATGACCTTTGTTTTTGATAGCTGTTGAAAACGGCATGGAACTGACAGAGATGTTTTGTTTATAAATACATAAAAATAAATAAATAAATAACATTATGCTGATACCTTTTGCTTTTCCCAAATACAATGTAGCCTACAGGTGTAAGTGACCTTTCATCAATCCAGTTGCAATGGATGAACTGTGATGAACTGCCCTACTTGTGATTGTTTAGAGATTTTAAAGGTTTTATAACAATTCTACATCTTCTTTGGCTATTCTACAATCTATTCACCTTTTCAGCACCAGTAGGGTACTTTCTGTGCAACCGCACACACACACTCAGGCATGCCAAACAAGAATACACAAAAGTTTCAAGAGTGGGGGATGGAGTAAAATATGGAGACAAATTGAAGTGTGATTTATTTTCGCGGAACGGATGTACAGGACTGAGCGGCGGTCATATTTTGTACCGCTATGCGGTACATCTAGTTAATAGTAGTATTTATTAGTATTTATTATTACCCTAAGGTATCCTACTGCACTTTAGCTTTAATGTTATTCCTCATTTCTAAGTCAGCTTCTATAAAAGTGTGAGCTAAAGAAATAACTATACATGTTATGTGAATGAATACGCCTCAAAAATTAAGCAACAACATACAAGAGTGTGCACTGCATTTACAGTGTGTTGCTTGCCCTGCATGAAGTGCAGCATGCAGAGCAAAAGCATGCTATACTCACAGGTAGTTTGTCACATTGGTGGCCTCAGGGAATGATGTCCTACTAGCCATTGATGGCAGAGAAAGCCTTGCAGATGTCAGAACATTTCCACCCTGGAGGACAGTAAAAGAAAGCCAGAGGAGCTGATTTACATTTGTTTACCCTTTAAGGCCTTACTTTAGCTTTTTCACGCCCTGTGTCTGCAAGACTATTAAATCAGTCATAGCCTAGCTGTACAAATAACTAAGTAAATACAAATAAATAAGTATTATAAACATCTAATTATCATGTATTGTATTATGTCATGATCCCTAAGCTTTCTACTGTTTAACTGATGAAGTGCTTAGTAAATTGCATGTAATATGGCAAAGCACAGCAACCTTTATGTGGACTGACAAAGGTGAGTTATGCTTCACCGGAGAGAGAGAGTGAGAGAGAGAGAGAGAGAGAGAGAGAGAGGGAGAAAGGGAGAGAGAGGGAGAGAGAGAGAGAGTGAGAGAGAGAGAGAAATGTAGATGTATGTGCTCTTGCAAACTATCCTAAGGGAAAGCTAAATGGATGTCATCTGGGCCTTCCTAAGCATCCTGGCTGGATGGCAGCCTATGTATGAGCTCTTGTACCATGTACCTCTGGCTGCTTTGTAGTTCATGTAGAAGACATGTCAGAGACGAAAAGCAGCTCTCCCATTGGTAATTGTAGTGGGTACCAGCCATACATCTGAGGTTTCTTCACCTCAAAGCTCTGGGATATGGTTCAGTAATCACTCCTGACAATGTAAGTATAATGACTTCTACAACTGCATGTTCCTTGAGACTTTCTCTATGTGCTGTGGTTGCA
>NC_063202.1:8238650-8290859 GCF_017589495.1 Alosa alosa
CGTTCCCAGCCCAAGGGATCCAGCTAACTATCTACTCTCACAATTATGTTTGTTGTCAGCAATCCCAGTATGTATTGTCCTTATATCTAAAAACAACATTTATTTAATTTCTATCATTAGTTCCCAAAACAAAGCAATGCAAAAACATTTATCAAATCCAAATACAGAATTTAATTAAAAGCTTGGCAGCTACATAACTACTTATAGCTTGTTCTGATGTATCAGTCAATGGGTAATTTATATGATTACATTATATAAAACCCCCCAAAAAGGAATACAAAAACCTTTATTTATCTAAATAGAAAATAGAGAACTATACTAAAGGTTTTGCCTGCTCCATAACTCATTCTCAAAGCTTCTTGGCAAGAAACAGCACTCCCTCAGGGCAAGCTATGCCAAAACCGATTTAGATAAATAAAGGTATTTGTATCGCTTTGTTTGGGGATTTTAGATTGTATGATGTCACACGTGCACTCACTCGCTCGTGGATCTCCTCGTTGATGGTGGGCTTCCTCTTCGTGCCCCGTGGTACCTTCAGCCACCTCACCAGAGGCTTGATGGTCAACCCCTAGCAGGCGCACAAGGGAAAACCAAACATCACACTCATTATCATCACTCTGAAGTGTAAAATGGCATAGGAAAACTACAGTAATAAGTTAATAAAAACATGGTTCTAGGTTGGAAAACTATGATATACTGAGGTGTCTTATCCACTTTGAATGGCTTCTCACAAACAGTACTAACAACGGCTGCCTGATGACAGACAGTGCTTCTATTGTGGTAACATAACACTATTGCTCATCATATTGTATTCTGTTTTCAATGAGGTGTAAATGTCATGGAAGGTATAAATGCAATCTTTGCATAAAAAAAACTAATTTTGGAGTCTCTGTCTCTGGCATTGAAAAAAGTGTCCTCAAATACCATTCAGTCGGGCACCAGCAGGAAGCTAATGATAGTGTAGATGTGGAGGGACAGAGGCTATCAAAAATAGGCACACATACACCCAACCGGCCACACACACACACACACACACAATCAATCCATTCCATTCACAGACACAGGCATAGACAAATACTCACTCACTCTCTCTCTCCCTCTCTCTCTGTCACTCACTTACACGCACACACACAAACACTCATATAAACACACACACACACACCACGCACACATAAACAAACACACACACTAATAAACAATCTAGAGTATGCATGCACGCAAACAGATGCACATTATCATCACATTATCTCCATAAGTCTCGTCATTCATCATAATTGCAGTCTGCCATGTCAGGGCCACGAGGCCAGTCGTGGAAATGTAACACTGGGCAGAGGTAAATGCCAACCCAGAGAGATAACGTATCCGTCTTCACAGGCACAGTGGCATAAAGATGGAGGGGGGGGTGGAGAGAAGGACGCAGACAGATAGACAGAGAGAGAGAGAGAGAGAGAGAGAGAGAGAGAGAAAGAGAGAGAGAGAGAGAGAGCATTTGCCCAAGGGGAATAGAAAATCCAGGGCAGACAGATGAAGATGCCCAGTCTCAGGCATTTACGGTGGCGGCGACATTGGAATGCTAACCAGCCACATCTTCCACTTTCCACATCAATGGAAATGTGGGGTTGGTGATTGCAAATATGCTAGGTGTTGTATTATATTGTGTAACTGTGTAAATGTCACATTTCCTTTGCTGAAAAGGAAAGAGCAAATGCATGTGATTTCCAAGCATGGCTGGCAGAAAGCCTTGAAAATATTCTCACCTGAAACATTACTGTGAAGAAAACCACAACTATAGTTGTTGCTACAAAGTAGTCTTTGGCCTTCACTTGATTTCCATCCAGAAGCACCACCAAGGCGAAGGCAACTGCACCTCTCAGGCCACCGTACGACATCACAACCTGGTCAATCTTGTCCAGAGGAACCAGTCTAAACCAGTTCAGGAACCATGTTTGCCCCACAACCCCTTTCCGTGAGAAAGACAGAAATGAAGATGTTCTGACACAGGCTTTAGACAAAAGTGTGCCATTACCATACGCACATATTCATTTTGAAAAAGAACAAGTGTATGCTTCTTGAGGGATACACTTATAATCACATGCCATTGTTCATTATCTCCTTATGCATCTGTAAGACAAAGACACTGTGTGGTTACCAATGGCTCTGAACACAAAGATGAAGATGAGGGTGCAGGAGACCAGGCCGGTGTCCCACGCCCACTTGGACTTGTCCACCGCAGAAATCCCCAAGAAGATGAAGATGATGGTCTCTGCAATGCTGGCCAGAGTCTTCATGGTGTACTTGACTGTAGTCCTGGACTTTTGAGATATATTTGCCTCCACGTACTTGTTGCATCCAATGCCACAGAATGTCAGTCTATCAAAGTGAGTGAGAAATAAATCAATTCAATAAGAGTAATCTGGGGTTTAGATAGATAGATAGATAGATAGATAGATAGATAGATAGATAGATAGATAGATAGATTCATTTTAATTATAGAGAGAGCTGGGCACTACAAAAAGTAATGTTATAATTACTGTACGCCCTCTGACTGATTACAATTTAAATTCCTTAAGGCATTCATATAGTTTATTTCAGCAAACACACTGAACTAATCCTGCATCTGGTGCCTTATGTCCACATTGTACTCTTTTCATACCACCTCATAGCTTTTTCACACTGGTCCAATCAGTGACCTTTGTTCACAGGGTTGATTTTCATTCCATGTCCACATTCAGCTCCACAGGTGATAATGATGTCGGCTTATCGCATGGTATAATCCAGTATTTACAAAGGCTGACAATACAGCTATCAGACACACCCGCTTCGTTTCCTTTTGCACTATAGAGTATTGTAGCCAATATCAGTGAAACACACATTACCTGAATACAAATTATTTCTACACAAAAAGAGTAGGATTATTTTCTAGGAAACTATAATTAACATATTATCTTGTGACCAGTGGAGGGCGCTTGTGACATGTGCTTGCCGGTTAAATATGCCTTTTTTCTTCTGCATTCATCTTCACAGGATTAAGTCCATTGTTAACAGACTTTGCATACAAGCTGACCTTTACACATGTCCTGACGCACTAAAAACCCTCTCGCTGTTTTGGTCAGGATAAATAAATAGTCTAAATCAAGCATGAGTAATCGCATTAGGTTATCTGACATACCGAAGAACCAAACCAAAATGGTTCCACTGAAACCGCACTGGCCTGTAGGGGATATTAAACCAAAAGGCTTTTAGCCTAGTCATCTTCATATTGTTTAGTGGCATAATAAATTAAATTGTGCAATTGAAATGTGCAATTAATTCTTCTTTCAAATACATAGCCTTGGGCATATATTACCACCACATTTCAAAAAGGTATTGTGTTGATTTTCCACTGAAAAAGCAATATACATATACAGCATATAAACTCACTGCAAGCACATCATTACTGCAAACGCATCATTACAGCAATACAGAGACAATTGCCTTAGTTTCAGGATTGATATTCAAAGCAGATTTAGCTAAATTATGCAACATGTAGGCAATATCATTGATCAGAGCCTCCTCTTGCCCTTAGCCTCCTGCATGCTGAAGAGGAAGTAACTCATCAAACTGTGTTAAGATGGCCGCTGCTGCCATATTGATCCATCAATATGGATTTTATTGAGCAAGGGTGGGATTTGTCAGCACACTGATGAGCATGTGCACGCACACATCTAATACACACCCACAAAGCCACACTCACACACACAAAGCCACACTCACACACACACCCACACACTCACACACACACCCACACTCGCACCCACACACTCACACATGCACTCACATACACACATGCACCTCCACACACCCTAACACAAACACACACACACACACACACACACTGTATACACACATACTCACTCACACACTCATAGCATAGACACATGGCACAAACACACACACACTAACACACACACACACACACACACACACACACACACACACACACACACACACACACACACATGCACCTCCACACACCCTAACACAAACACACACACCACACACACACACACACACACACACACACACACACACACACATACACGTACTCACTCACACACTCATAGCATAGACACATGGCACAAATACACACACACTAACACACACACACACACACAATAGATGAAGAAACCCTTCAGTATGTCTCTCTATTCTCTGGCCAAATCTCCTCCGTGGCTTCTCACCTTGGCTTTCCCTTTTCCCTTTCACTGCGCCATGAGTCATTCCTGCAGCCTACAGCTCTGTGCAAAGTTTTCCAGCTCTGTGCACAATCACAAGACACAGTTCCCCAACAGCACAAGGCCTCTTTCTTCATGAGGTAAACTTTAAACAGCGCTCATTAAATAGCATTAACTCAAACCGAAATGAGAAGGTGTAGTATGCTACTCAAGTAATGTTAAGAATACTCTGAAATGGCAGACTTTCTTTACCCAGTAAATTGTGACAGTGAAAGCTTACTTGGCTGTGTGAGGCCGTGTATTTGGCTGCAATCCAGGTTGTAATGTGTGTTTGTGCCATGTGTCTATGCTATGAGTGTGTGAGTGAGTGTGTGTGTGTGTGTGTGTGTGTGTTTGTGTTAGGGTGTGTGGAGGTGCATGTGTGTATGTGAGTGCATGTGTGTGTGTGTGTGTGTGTGTGTGTGTGTGTGTGTTTGTGTTAGGGTGTGTGGGGGTGCATCTGCTGCTGCTGATGCTTATGCCTGAGTTGCCTCTAGTTTTAGTTAGCAAAATTACAGACAGGCTGTCGCTGTTGTCGCTATTGAACTGCGAAACATACTACTCACGACAGGATGGCGGAGAGCGAGAAGAGCTCAGCGGTCAGGTAGGCCAGGTAGACCAGCAGGAAGACGAACAGCGGCTCGATGATGCGCACTTTCTTGGTGAAGCGCGTGGTGAAGGCGAGGATGACGGCGAAGATGAGGCCGACCAGCGTGCCGCCGATGCTAACGATGAGGAAGGAGGCTGGACGGGACAGAGACACAGACAAAAAAAGAGAGAGCGCGCGACAGGAGAGTGCGATGAAAAATACATGCATCATGAAAAGGGCACAGCTGGAAACAGTATTATAAAGTGTCCCCCTTACGGTGCTGCATGAGTCAAAATTCATACAAATTGACCCAAATGGGACCGTGCCTCCATTTATCTGTTTATATAGCCTACTGACGCAGGCTTGTAAAGGTACTGAGGTAAGTATATAATTTCCCAGGACATGATGTGGGGATGTGAGGAATGGTGTGTATTATTAGAACGCTGAATGTCCAGGTATTGTGCATGATTTCAGGTTTCTGAGCAGAGGTATGAAATACTCACCCACTCCTTTAAAATAGTCTGCGGTCAGAACATTGCCAGGGCCCACCTCCACAAATGACATATACACTTTGTACAGCACCTGTAAAGAAGATTAATGATGGTGGTGTTGGTCTGGTACTCTGGTACAGCCAATGAAAACCTCTTTGACTCCACTGTGCTCTTTAGAGTGCTTGACTCATAATTGCATTCTGGGAAATAAACATGCCCTAACAAGCCCTCAAATATCACTCCATGACCATGCACATCCTAATTGCATTTCCTGTTTCTCCCACTGCACTGCACACCAGGCCCAAATGCTAGGAGCATGCTAATGAACTCCACGACTGAGCCCTGGCTATAAAAGCATCCCCTTCGAGTACCTCTTTAGCCCCAAACACAGTGACTCACCCTCAGTGGCAGCACAGTCAGATAAACCTAAAGATGCTCTTTTAGTGCACCGAAGCAGTGTTCTACTTAAGAGCCTTGAAGCAGGTGTGCCCTAAGTGGAAGCCCGTTGATGCAGGGGGGACCAAAGTGGCCACAGACATAATTTGAAAGCTTGCTCGATCGCTGCTTCCCATTTACCATATGGCTGCTCTGGTAAGTTCTTATTATGCATGATCAAAGTGAGACCCTGCACTTACATACTCAACAACAACAACAACAGCTGGAGGTCCATGCTATGTTTAACTCTCTTTATCATGTCACTCAATAGTAGGTTGAGCAGATTCACTGAAAAGGCACCACTAAGTATTCATACAAAAAAAGCAAGTTCCCCTTTTCTTTCTCCTTTTTATTGCACTTTCTCCCTTTCATAGCATCTTTAGGTCTATCTGACTGTGCTGCCACTGAGGGTGAGTCACTGTGTTTGGGGTTAAAGGGGTAATCGAAGGGGATGCTTTTATAGCCAGGGTGCATTGGGCTCAGTCATGGAGTTCATTAGCATGATCCTAGCATTAGACTCATTATTTCCAGTTCATCAGACATGCAACAATGTAGTCTTCATGAATACAACTTCATTTTAATTAGGTGAGAGAATGAGGTATGAAAAAAAAGGTATGTTGACAGAATTGAGAGAATAGTTTTAAAAGCTTTAAACGGTTTACCATGTTGTAAGTCGCTTTGGCTGAAAATGTGTCAGCCAAATGTAATGTAATGTAATGTAATGTAGGTGGCACTGGCACCAAACCACAGTATGCCCATCCTTTGTAAACAGATCCACTACACTTCAAATGTGTGACAGTGTGACTTGTTTGCACAGACAGACTGATATTCCCTTAAACCAACACCAGCATGTGGTCAAGAGTCTGAGAAAGCCTGGTGGGAACCAGTCTCAAAAGAAGAAATCCATTTAATGTGAATGTGTTAACTTTTAACTAATCTTAGAAGCAAAAGTCGGTTGTGTAAGAGTTAAATACAAGGGGGAAATTATGAAGGGGGGCTAAGTATGCTTTCTTTGTTGACATGCCATGATGTAAATAAACTTTTCCGAGCATTCAAGGAAAGGAGCTTTTGTTACTTTCAAATGACCTCAAGCTTAAATGAGTAAGAAATGGAGCTGGTGATCTCTGAGGCCCCCAGGCCCTACTGATCCAACACAGATGGCAGAATTCAGAATTCATGACCTTTCCTTCACCTCCACTGCCTGCCCCTTACTGTAACTTGTGGTGGACTGTGAAAAGCAGTCTTTGCATCTCAGACAGACTATAAAGCTAATGATACACAAGGCAACTTTATGGGCAAAGCTCCTGATGGTTATTATTATTATTTGCATGTTCCCGCTTATATGGGCTAACAATTACTTTTCTAGAGAACTTTTATCATTAGTACACTCTTAAAACGAATGTGTTGTTTTCAACACATCTCTATGTCTAGATAGGGACAACACAACTTGTGTTGTTTGTAACACAGTGCTTTTGTTATACTGTGTACATTCTTACAACAAATGTACACAACATCTCTATGTCCAGACATAGTTTAAGTTGTTTCTAACACATTTGTTTTAAGTTTGTTACAAATTGTCAAGATCATCCAGCCAGAACACATGGAACTGGTTAGTGGTTGCCCAGAAACATTGCTTAAAAGGTTGCCCCAAGTAGCATCACCTTAAGAGTTTATATTAGAGTCTAATGGCTCCTACTGAACATCTCTACACCTGAACAGGGATTGATGGATTGTTTTCACGTAAGGCAGTTTCTGGAAATATTTGGATCAGATTCCACCTTGGGCAGCAGAGCCATGCCAGTTGTGCTGGGAATGGAACATGGGTAGGCTACGTTGATCGGCTTACCCCAGAAGTAGGCACAGTAAGCAATGCCCAGGAATGTCAGGGGTTACTTTTGCAAGTAATCCTTGCCAGATGGGTCAAACTCCTAATGTACTCTAATCCAAGCATTTCAAATGAATACTGTAGTTAGATGGAAATTGCCTGCATTACACCAAAGAAAGCCTAAGACCAAACACAGATAGCCCGTTTACTCTTTAAGGGGTCACTCAAACAAAATGTCCTTCTGTCACTCTTCTACATCATTACCAAATTATTGATGAGGAGATCCTACGCCCGTTAAACCCTGTAAAGCTCTCTCTCTTTTTCTTTGACTGTCTAGAAGAATTAACACATTGACAAGTGAGTGTGCTGACAACAGCATTAGCGAAGTGGAAGCTCTAAAAGCTGTAGCCTTCTCAATTAGAATGTTTTTTTTTTACTACCCTGGTAACACTACTTCATGCTTTTTTTAATTGTGGTATTAATTTGGGCCTTAGTCGTGGCTAAATCTACAGGGAGAGCCTATGAGATCAGCAGTGCACTGAGCAAACCTCAAAGAGGGGCAGATGGGCTCGATCTTCATTATGGCAACAGACATGCTAGAGCAATATCAATGAATTATTGCACACACCAGCACTATACACCCCCAGAGTAAACACGTCCAACATAACCCAAAATGAAAACGGTGCACTGGTAAATATTCATGATGATTAAGAGTAAACAGGAAAATCAAAACTGTCAGCTGCTAAGTACATTAAAGCACTGTCAGTCAGCCTTAGGCAGCAGGTGAATCAGGTAGGCTTGTTCTTTGTTCTTTCTGATTCTTTGGTTCTCTCTCTCTCTCTCTCTCTCTCTCATCTTTCGTGTTCTGCCTTCCTTCGAGTCACATGACCTTTTGGCGTCTCTCCCTGAAGTGCTCCTAAAACACGTCTGCTCTGCACTGCCACTGATGGAGGTGGTCAGCAGGGCTTGCAGGGGGGGCAGATGACTCACCACAGTGACCGCGTCATTGAGCAGCGATTCCCCGAACACGATGATGAAGAGGGTCTCGTTTATGTGCACCTCCTCAAACACCGCCAGCACGGCCACAGGATCCACGGCCGAGATCAGCGCCCCGAAGAGCAGGAACTCCATCAGGCCTCCCTCCACCTTTTGGTCTACACACAAAGAGAAGTACACAAATGAACACAATGTACTCACACTCACACAAACTTCTGAGTAAAGACATCTGCATAGTGGATGTCCATTTCATTCTTAAGTAGGGAAAACATGAATAAAGAGATAAAGACAATACCAAAGAACTAGAAAGAATAAAGAACAATGTTTTATATTTCACACATTTGAAGGCTGACTGAGTGCTTTAATGTACTAAATAGCTGACAGTATTGACTTTCTTGTCAATTAATATCTATATTCTAAACATTCTCCCAAAGAAACACATCAGCAGGTATAGGTCCTTCACATGTGCTGCCACAGACAGAACCTCACCAATAACTCCGGCCAACTTCATCCCGTAGAGGCAGAATCCCGTGCAGAAGGCGTTCCACAGCGTGCCCACCACTGCGTACAGCAGGATGGCACCCAGGTTGTCGAAGAAGAGCCGGGCTGGCATGAAGTAGCCCGCGTCGCCCACGATGGTGGGCAGCAGGAAGAGGAAGAAGAGGCCTGGGTCAAGCTGGTTGTGCGCCTCTTTGCTGGTAAGGAGGACGATGCCCCCCAGCACCAGGCCGATGAGGATGAGCATGCAGCTCTCCGGCACCACGGTGGTGAAGCGCTGGGAGAAGTGGAACACTGGAACACCAGATCACACCTCTCTGTCAGGGAGAGCCAGGGAGTCTCACACGGATACATTTGCACTTTCACATGAAGAATTTATTTTGGCAACGAAGGCCTATTTGACACCTTACTCGTCATGCACTCAGAGATCTTTATTTTATAAATCTAAAGGTGAAATTATGGACAGTAATGATATCTTGAATGATATTCTTGAATTTCCCCTTGGGGATTAATAAAGTATCTATCTATCTATCTAGACACTTGTCAAACAACAATGTTTGGATGTTTGACTTTCACGGTTAGAACGTGGAGGCTTGCATGCCTCACTGAACTCTCAGAGCCTTAATTTGGAAGAAAGGCCTTGGAGTCTTCTTCTTTATTGACTTTTCATATTTTTTCCTTTTCCATTCTCATATATAGTCACGTTTAAATGTGCATATTTGCCTAGGAATGAGAAAAATATGCTTGGTCCATGCATTTGCACTTTTCAAATCAGGGCCCCTACAATCTTACTGCAGTGTGAGAGGGGATGAATCATGTGCAGTCTAAGAAAAAGACGTTGCACTGCATTTGAACTTGTTTTGCTTGTTTATCTTGCTTCCTGACTTGCTGACACGACTTGTTTTGATTGCTGGACAACAAATAATTTATTGTCAGCACACAGAATGGAAAGGAAACATCACTGGACACGATACCTGCATGGGAGCTGATAATGTGTACACTGCAGTTCAGAGGCAAGGATAGAAATGTTTGAGAGGTAAAAGCCTCTAATGGTCATATAAACAGCCATTACAATAATCGCTTCCTCTGTCTTGTAAATGGAGCTATCTAATCATGTAAAACATGATATGAGTCTGAGGCTTTTAAACATAATCATAAATCACAATGAACATTTACAAATATTTTTTCCTTTTAGTGGAATTAATAGTGGCAGTGATTCCAAGCTGCTCACAAACTATTACTTCTCTTGATTGCAGATTACATGCGAAAGATGATAATCACTGTGTGTGTCACTTGGGAATGTGCTTTTGCAGTCTTTATGTGATCCACTTAAATATAAAATGCCACACAACACATTCAGTAGCAGCAAACACTTTGCACTTGACATCAGAGGGAGAGAAAAAACACACAACCCGCCAAACTCACAGCTCATGTACCGAGTGTTAGCATGGCACCCTTCCCAATGAGGTGCCAAAAAGACCCTGGTAATCTTAATCTGGGATGCCAGATACCACTGTTGAGCCTGCTGGAGGTGTCACAGGCCTAATTCAATGAAATACAGATGAAGGAAGGTGCCTGTTTAATGACCCCAGTGTGATGCTCTCGAATGGCTGTTGCTGACGTTTTTTGCCTGCAAAGGTTTTGCTTTGTAAGTAATTTTGTTATTGACGGTAAACAGACTTGGTTGTTGATTGGCCACTGTGTGAAATTCCCTACCTACTTTGACATCATTAGGCCATATGCAAAACATTAAGTTGCACTTACTCATTAAATTACAACATCAGAAGGTCAATGTCGAGTGGAGGGCCATGAGCACAAAGACAGACTCCTTTCACTGGACATTATTTTACAGTTAATTTGAGTTCAAATGTCTGTTAGAGCATTCGAAATGATAACACATACTTATACTTGAAATACATAAGAATAATGACAGATACGGTATATCAACTATGCCTCTATGGGTTGTGACATGCAGCGAAAATACGTGTGTCTGGGTAAAACAGACAAAATGTGGAAACCCTCACCCATAATAAAAAAAAATACAGTAACACAGGTGTGACTCAGGGTATGAAGAAAGGAGAGGGTGGGGGGTTGATGTAATAGGCAGAAGAGGGTGGGTGATCACACTCTTTAATGGTGCAGATTATTCATGTATTTGGTTTCCATTCTAGCCATATGGCCATGAGCACTGGTCTGCCAGGAACATATCAATCAGCCTGCCATGAGTCATCATAGAGAGAGTACAGAATGCTATGAACAAACAACACACACACACACACACACTACAGACACATCTACAACACACACACACACACACACACTTAGAAATGCACATACTGTAAACAATCACACAAACACACACATAAACAACCATATACTGTATAAACACACACACACACACACACAGAGTTTGGACACACATTAATAAAACATGAATGAACACACATGCTACAGTACACACAAATAAATCCATATGCCCAAAGACATAAAAATGACCCATGAAAAATCACAGACACAGTCTGCTCACACACAACACACAGACAGGTAGACACACATATACACATTGGGGCCAGCCGTGGCCTACTGGTTAGCACTTCGGCCCTGTAACCGGAGGGTTGCCGGTAGTGCTGGGCGGTATACCGGTTCACACCGTATACCGGTGTATATTTTCGTTATGATATGAATTTTTAATATACCGCCATACCGCGCAACAGTGTTTCAGACGGGACTTTTTTCACACGCACGCATGGTGCGACTGCGAGCGAGGCGTAGTGAGGACACAAAACACCTTACGTTTTTCCACTGAAGTATGACCCTTAAGGCTTCATTTCTTGTTAGGTAAGGGGTTTATTTAAGGGTGTTGCACATAATACTAATTGTTGAATAATAATTGTTTGTTTTGTTAAAGAAAAATGTTAAGGGATACTGCATTGAAAGGGATTTACCGTCACGAAAATACAACAATTGTCAATGATTGTTCAACAGCAGTAACTAGCTGGCTAGTAGGCGATGTCGTTAGTTAGCAACCCACCGAACACAGTGAAGTTTAATGATCTTACCATTCATCTCACCTTAAGAATATTCGCTGAAATTATCCAGGTAGCAAGTAAAGCATGTTATAGACATTAACTGAACAATACTAGCTGGCTAGTTAGAAATGATCCTGACTGTCATCAGTGCACCAAAACGAACTTGTTTGTTAATGTTTTGCCTAGCGAACCGAACCGAAGCTCATGGCTGGCTTACAATACATCCACATGAAGTTAACGTTAGCCTACCACTATAATGTTATGTAAACCACACAATAACAATAAGGCATGTTTCTGATAGGCATATTTGACAGAGTAAGCATATTAGCAGAGATGTTTTATTTTCAATTGTATAATTTTCAAAAAAGTATAATTATTGCAAGTTGCACTACTTTTTGTATTGGTTTTGTACAAGATGAATATTTGCACAGTAAAAAAATCTATATTTTGACTGCAATTGTCTTTGCATTATGATTCCTCACTTCATTAGAATCATGAGTGGGTCTTTCTAAACAGCATCATTTTCTGGGGCCATGCAAACCTGCATTACCATTAGTGTGGAGTTATTCTACATCATGACAGGAAAACAGACCATCCTTAGTCAATCTACTGCAGCAATCCCTCTCTCAACCTGTAGAAAATGCTGTGAACATCTGATTATGCATGAGAAAAAAATACCATTTACCGTGAAACCGTGATATACATTTTTGGTCATACCGCCCAGCACTAGTTGCCGGTTCGAACCCCGACCAGCAGGCACGGCTGAAGTGCCCTTGAGCAAGGCACCTAACCCCTCACTGCTCCCCGAGCGCCGCTGTTGATGCAGGCAGCTCACTGTGCCGAGATTAGTGTGTGCTTCACCCTGACTGTGTGTACACTGTGTGCTGTGTGTGTTTCACTAATTCACGGATTGGGATAAATGCAGAGACCAAATTTCTCTCACGGGATCAAAAGAGTATATATACTATATACTATACACACACACTTATAGACAGAGTGTGAGAGAGAACAAAATAATTCATTCATTTTTAAAAAAAACACACAGGACAGACTTCCACAGTCACAGCTGACAACCATGCGGCCTACAAAAAAACCCAAAACTAAGGAAATGAGTTCTCCTTCAGAGGATCTGTCAACAAACAACACACACTGCCACCACTCCTACAAAACCCATATGGCCTTTCAAATGGATATTAGTCAAACAGGCAACGGCAATGAAACCACAAAGCACACGTCCGCCCCCTCAGTCACTTCGGCTCGTATACAGGGACCAAGCGGTCATAACAGCAGACCATTTCTGAGTGCTTCCACCTGTGATCCCACATAAAGGCCTGTTAGGGCGCCACAGGCTCTTATTAAGAGAACAGCAGGGGTGGAAGGGGCTATATTTCCCGGGTGTCTTAATGCAAAGTGAGATACTCTCTCTCTCAATTAGTCCTTAATGGGTAGGAGCATGGCAGCCATGGTTCTGACCGCTAATAAAGTGAGGCTCTTCCTGAGAGCTGCACACGTTCTTGCTTATCGTTAGCACTCAGCTGCTGCAGCCGAGATGGACACCTGCTGCTGGAACCCTGCAGACACAGGAGAGCTGGAAGGCCCCTCAGGGTTGTGTGCGTCAGCTAAGATTGTGTTAAAGAGAAAAGTAATGTGTGTTTCAGAGAGAGAGAAAGAGAGAGAGAGAGAGAGAGAGAGAGAGAGTGTGTGTGCGTGTGTGTGTGTGTGTGAAAGAAAGTGACAAAGATACCAGACAATTACATTGAAGAGAGGTTGGGAGAGAGCCAGCTAGTAGATGCCACAACATGTGCCATGTTTTGCTAACATACAAGGCTGTGAAATTAAGGTCTAGCCTACTGTTGGGTTTAATGGAATTAGAGTAATAGGCTACCATTTACATCTGGAGATAGTTCCGTGTCATTCTTGTAGTGCTCACCAAAATCATAGAAATTATCATTACAAGACACTTATCTCCTATAATCCAAGATAGATTTTAGTTAGGCTTTTGAGTATTTATTTTAACAAATGACATGGAAAACATTATGAATTTCATCCACATGCATAATGCACAATAACACTAAATTAGCCTAAAACCGTGAGACTCAAGCAAGCCTCACAGCCTTAAAGTAGATAATAATGTTCTGATATGTGCCATTTCGTTTTTGTTCCATTTCAATTTCTAATAATAATGTAAGTAATAATTACTAATTATGTAAATGAAAAAGGTGAAAATTAACACAAAAGAAAAACATGAATAATCCTGTCTATGATGTGACCAATTGAAGAACTGCAATAATCATGCATTGTAAAGGACATCTTGCCTTGCCTTGAATCTGTCAATGGTTATGTCATATTTGTAACTCTCAATCTGTCAATTTATTTTGACAAAATCCGCCAGAAGGATAGCCTGATGAGCCAGACCCACATTAAAATGTAGGGTCTGGGCACTCACTATTCGCAGTGCTCAGTCCGATGGGCGGGATAATCGGTTGTCTTTCAAATTCCCTCTGCACGCAATAGGACAGCGTTATGAGTCCCATGTGTTTTCCCACCAGCGGAGCTAGTTGGCTAGTTCAAACTTTTGCCAACTTAAAAAAACCTTACCTCGTGTCACTGTTGGCCAACAGCAACATCCATCTTCTTTGTTTTCAAGTAGCAGGGAATTCAAGCCAAACCGTTGCAACTCTGCCATCAATCATTATGTTAAGCCCCCCTAACGACTCTATACACGATTTGATTGGCCTGATAGAAGTTTAATTTTTCGAGCTCACAAGCCAACGGAGAGTTGCTAGACTAGCCCTGGAAGCAAATGTAATTTGCTGCTGCTAGGTTGCGTCTAGATTTCTAGGCTACCAGAAGGAGTCATTTTTTAAAATGTTATTTCTGGAGGAACGACGTACGGACCAACGGACAGATGGACTAACAACACCGCTGCTGGAAAAAGAAATAAATAAATATATATATATATATATATATATATATATATATATATATATAAAATATATAAAAATATATAGAAACACTGCAGGGACAGGTATCAAAGTCTCATGACCTCACCACAGGTGTGCCTCAGGGTTCAGTATTAGGGCCCCTACTTTTCTCTATTTACACCACTTCCTTGGGTGAGACCATTCGTTGCCATGGATTTGACTATCACTGCTATGTGGACAATACTCAACTTTACTGGTTTTTCCCACCTGAGGACTCTACCGTTCCTCATCGGATTTCTGCATGCCTGCAGTCTGGATGAAAGATTGGCACCTTCAACTTAATCTCTCAAAAACTGATCTTTTGGTGTTTCCAGTTAAAACAGCTAATCCCAACAGATTAACCTCCAGTTTGACTCATCTTCACTGACCCCAACTAGATTGGCACGTAACTTGGGCATCATAATTAATGGCCAACTTAACTTCTCTGAGCATGTAGCCTTAATTGCAAAATCATGTCAGTTTGTCCTTTACAACATTAGGAAGATCAGACTTTATCTGGCACAAGATTCCTCACAACTTCTTGTACAGACCATGGCTGTCTCCAAACTGGACTATTGTAATTCATTGTTCGCTGGCCTGCCTCCCTATAGCCCGTAGTGGCCAGAATAAAATGTAAATATCTCACCTTGGCCTATAGGGCACGTACTGAATCTCCTCCCTGCTATTTCAATTCTATGATCCAGCTTTACATCCCCAATCGCCAACTGTGGTCTTCTGATGAGCGTATGTTGTGTCGACCAGCCATAAACGCTAGGTCAAAATCAAGACTCTTTTCCTCAATGGTTCCTTGTTGGTGGAATGAGTTGCCCAGTGCTCTCAGTTTCTGTGATAGTTTTGGGTCTTTCAAAGGGGGTCTGAAGACATACAGTATCTGTTCAGCATACACTTAAATATTTATATCATGCTACCATAGCCATAATCATAACCACAAAGGGTAATAACCTGATTTTTTTTTAATGTGCGGGCAGCTAAGTTTCACATTTGATAAGAAAGAACTGAATTATTGATGATTATTTTGGACTAATGTCAGACAATATAAATATGCGCCTATAGCTTTCAAGCAGTGTTGCTTGCCCCACATTCATCAGTTGGTCTACTCACCACCAACAGCATTTTGCAGCTTGTATGAAAATTAAGTGGGCTGCAGAGATGCCTAGCAACCACCCACACAAGTGTAGCCTCCAAACTGCAGAATGTCTTACTGAGCAGACCAGTCATGTCAAAACGCCAATGTGTATAACTAGGGAGATTGATGGAAGGTGTGAGAATTGCTGCTACAAGAACTAGGCCTATTGTATTTTGACATGCCTTCCAATTAAGTCTAATATTTGACCTGTAACAGATGTTGAAGAGTAACATTTTAATACAGCGAACATGTAGGCCAGTCCACTAAATCAAATATTTTCATGGAAGATTAACCAACTTCAGTTCTGTTGTATCAACAATCATGAAATCTCTCTCAAAACATTTTTTGTACAGAGGGAAATGCATTGCATCTCTCTCACTTTGTTACAGCATTGTCAATAAAGCATCCTGTTTCTAGACAGCGAGTGATGCATAGATCAGGGAGGTCTGAACAGATGTAGAATCTATCCAGCGTTAGTGTGTCGTGCATGTGGTTTTACAGTGATATTACTAACTCGAACTGTGCTTCTATTCCTGCTTACCGACCCAGTCGCAGGAATGTGAGTATTAAGTGTGATGGCTTCAGGGCTACGGTTGATGATGCGGGACTATCAGTGGGAAGGAGGAAGACCTACCCAAAATGTTACATGCACTTTGCACGAAATTGTGTGAGGGAATATGTCTTCAAATGCACCATAGGCTCACATAGGATACAAAGTTACTGAACAAATTTGGTTACTCTGAGCACAGAGGTCTTAGAACATTTGTCGAACGGGTCACAATATACAGTACTACCCACTTCACAGAGGTAGGCTAGATCAAACATGTGAAAAATGTAGAAAACTTCATTCACTTACGTATTTTCGCAAAACTGGCCACAAGAAGCCATATGGCGATAGTGTAAGGTGTCTGAACATAACTCCATTCCCACTGTACTATCTTATAACCTCCACCGTGATGAGACGACTCCCCGTTGTCAGTGGTTGTTGCTGGTTCCTCGGCAGACCTGACAGACCTCGCACTCTCACTCCCGGGCTGCCCGTACACCTCCGACTGATGGTAAGCAGTGGGGGTAGGCACCAGCGGCGCACTGTGGGCTAGCTCTGGAGGCAGCGATGCTTCTGTCAAGTAAAGGTCAGCCACAGCCTCACCGGCAACCGTTACCAGCAAGAGAAAACTCACGGCCAGCATCTTCCCTGTGCGTTCAGCGGTCTGTCATCTTGCTTTCCCTTTTATACGTCCAAAGGTGTAGTAGGGGTACAGCGGGGCGCCCTGTCACCGGTTTACAATATAAACACCTCCAGTCTCCGGTAACTCGCAAAGGTACCGCTGGCGTATGTGACACGTGATTCAACTCTCAACGGACCGTAAAGATTTTCATTAAAGAGCCACTACATTAACACTTCGGACGGGGCGTTCTCACATGACAAGAATAATGTATTTTCGGCTGTTTCGATGTGATTTCTTCATGTAGCCTGTTCTCCTTTTCTGTGTGCCGCGAATGTTACCTATTCGTCTGTTGGTACAGACATGACTCGCGCTTTGAAAGCTATTTGGCGAGTTAACCTGGCCAACCTTTTTTTGTTTGTTTGTTTTTAAAGAAATCTACCTAGAATTGTATGAAAATAAGTCCTGATATTATTTTCAAAATTACTCTAATATCACATGAATAAACAAGTTGTAAATACCCCCAAGCCAACAATTATGTCTGTGCGCGCTCCCCCGCGTGGATAAGTGCAGTATCCTAGTCTACAAATATAACTTGGGCAAAAGTAGACGGCAACACTCGATTAATGAGAGCCATGTGTGTCGGTTAGGGTGCTTTAATTTCGATAAAAAATCATCTGGGAAAGTCAAAAAATACACAAGCATTTCTGGAGCACAAACAACAAAATGATCACGACTGAGTTAAGATGATAACAAATAACACACGCCATACAAATCATTCTCAGGGTAACATATGTGCCTATATCTAATCATATGAAATATTTTATTTCCAAAACGTATATTCATATCTGCTTATACATTCCATGTAAACATGCATTATTCAAACATTTAGGGTCAAAGAACTTGTAAGTAAACCTTAAATCAATGAGTCCTTGAATAACATCATGTCAATACCACCAAGAACCTTACCATACAGTACAACCACTTGTGCAAAAAGCAGCATACATTTCCTAAGGAAAAAAGGTTGAAACACTTCATAATAGCGGAGCTGGTGTAGGCCTATATATTAAATTGTTAAGTTTAACTTTACTTCAGCATCTTCATGTACACTTCTTAAATCTTTGTGAACATGATTAAAATCAGTAACAGTGGATCCACAAACAGAATGTGTCTCTGTATGTGTGTGTGTGCGCGTGTTAAAAAAGTTCAAATAATTCATGCCAGCCTTTAAGGTCTTATCTTCCCTGTGTTCACCCTAATCGATTTGATCATGGGGCCTATAGCACTGACAAACTCTGACTGATGGTATATGAGGTTTGTGTCCACAGTAACCAAACACATTGTAGCTCTATGGCTACATTACAAGTGGTGCAATAAATGAAAATCAACATTGTCCCCCACCCCAAGTGGAAAAACATGACCTAGAATACACTTCCTGACACAATCTCCTTGAGATGCTTTCAGTTTGATAGTCTGGTATGACCTTTCCCCAAGAATATGCAAAACACAATCCACAGTACTCTTCACAATCCCTTTCCTATTCACCAATACATCGTCTTCAAAAAATATTCCTTTCAAACACTGTGACCGTAACTTAGAAAAAAATATTGATAATTATGATTCCCTATAATCTGTGGTAATTTCAAAAATACAATATCAACAGGCTCGTCATTTACATTAACAAGTTACTCAAATCTGTACAATATACCCAATTAAAACTTACACCATGGCTGTATAATATGCTACATCAAAACATCTACACATTTGATATGTTAAAAAATAATACTTTTATTTCACTGGATAAAACAGGGTAGTCTGACTCCCTGCTGTTGTGTACAACTGTATTTGTAAGGCCTGACACTATCCTATAAGGCTGATATGGTTCAGCCTTAAACTCGGAGCATCCTTCGAGACTGGTGACACCCAACACACTTGGGTTCCTTCACTGGGCTCCTCTGAAAAGCCAGTCGGTTCAGACCTTTGTGTTATGATGAAACCTTCGGCCTTCAGTCAGTTTAGGATACGGCTCTTGCTCTTTCTTCAGCTGCTTATTTAGGGGGAAAAAGTCTTTCTCTCTTCAGACCTTCTCGTTGGCTTTGTTGAGTCCCAGAGCCTGCACCACATCAAGGCTCAGGCCACTCTTGAGAGTCCTCCGCACTGAATCAGAGAAAGGGCAGACGATCAGCTCAATTAAATGTGCTCTCCAGTATATACTTTGGAACATCACAGCTGTGGACCTGTGGTATATTACAGTATAATACTGCAGTAATAGCATAGAAGCACATTCACATTAGGGAGAACTACCCCTTTTTTGCATGTTTGCACCTCATGGAATTGGGGGTGATTGTAGGGGGACTACAGTATTTCAGCAACTATTTTGGGGTTGGGTCTTTTTCTTACATGGACTAGGTGTTTTGTCAACTTCAAAGCGTTTTGTTAAAATCACTAGTCAGTGCCGTAGGCAGCAGTCATCTACTCGTGGACAATGCTATGCAGTAATGTTAGCACCAGCACTGCACCGATGCATAACGACTTTGTCGACGAGTCAACAACTATTAGGAAAAACTTGTCAACCAGTAAAAATTAGTAGTTGAGAAATCCCTGGTATGGACCAGGTCTTGCTCAGTTGAGGTGCAGTTTACAGCACAAGGATATGTAGAAAAAGATGATATTTATCTCAGAGACACGAAAAACATTGTGCAGCCTTGCACGTGGAATTACTAAGATTAGGCCTTGTTTTGGACACAGATAAAACACTGTTGTCGACCACATGAATGAATCCTGAATCTTATCGTATTTCGTCAAATATCCGTACATGACCTTTCAGGGACAGCAAGAGAGAAGGGAAAAGGACTTTAGGGACTTTTCCAGCAATTTTATACTTTCGCTTCTTTTTTAAAATAATCCATGATTGTCATTAGCATACGGACTGCTCAAATAAATTCAGCCATGTGGAAGGCAGTTCTTGCTTGGATATGCATGAAGACATGAAGTTAGGCCTTTTTGGTCCGATCTGAATATTAACCCTTGTGTGGGTTTTTGGACATTCTAACATAAGATTCCGTTCCGCACCAATTGAAGGTTCTAAAATTCTATGTTGAATTCAATGAACACAGATATTCTTTAAACATTAATTTTCCAATATTCGCACCTTTAAGGGTTAATTGTCTTCATACTCTTGCAAATGACATTGCTTTTCACATCCCTCTTCTGGGTCATGTTCATGCACAGTGGTGATTAACCGCATGCAACACTGTTTGGAATACTCACATGATTTGCGGTTGAGACGGGAGCGTTTGCGTGTTTTGGGACTGGACGCTCTCTCTGTGGGATTCTGTGTGACCGACTTAACCAAGCGATCCATGATGTCGTCTGTGGCATCGTCCTGGGAGCTAGCACTGTCCTCTTTGGCTGTTGACATATGAGATGGGCTGACCCTTCCCATACCTGAATAAAGAAAGAATTACATACTTTAGTGTTGACAGGAGGACAATTCCTGGCAATTCAATGGTCCTTACCGAGATGACCAGGTCAACCAAAGTAACTAACTATGAAAAAAACAAAAACCATAATTTTTATACTACAGCTTACTTCTAACTGCACGTGATCTTCTGAGCTTGTGGTTGTCATCGTTGGCGGTGAGCAAGTTCTTCATGTTCTCATGATCCTCCTCAGCAGGTTCAGAATCTGTTACCGTGGAGACTGGAGAAGGGCTATCTTGGGTCTGTTGTGGAACAGCTCCAGAGAACTTCTCAGTCTGGAAGTTAAAACATTTCCACACTAACATTAGATATACCTTGCAGTTAAAACATTCCCACAATAACATTAGATATACCTTGCAAGAAAAATATTCCATATACTGTACTCTACATAAAGTTCACAAGCATATCATAAGATATCTTATATCTGGGCACAACTTCATCTGGGTTGCTGGGTGCCTCTGTTATAGTCAAGAATGGCAGGGAAAGTATCCTAAGGCCCTTATTCTAATAACAGTTGTTACCAGTCATTCAAAGGCACTCTGAATCTGACCTCTGTAATCATCTTCCCTCTGGTCTTTGTCCGTTCCCGGTGGGTAGCCCGCTTGCGTTTCTGTGTCAGGACTCTCTCTCTGGTCGTGCGGTACTCCAGAGAGAACTCACTGATAATCTTGCAGAACTGGGTGACCTTTGTGTCTCGAACAGAGTAAGACGGCTGGCCCAGGTACAGCAGGAAGGAGTGGAACCTGTTCATTAGAAAACAAAGACAGTTTTGGTAAGCTACAATTTGGACAGGTGAAATTTAGTTTAACTTAGCTCCTTGAACTGTTTCTGAGGATACAGGAAGGATGTAGGATATCATATACCCATTACTACCGGTAATCTAATATCATACGACAACAGAACTTAATCTAATAGTTGAACATATACTGTACATGTTCAGTCCATACAGATAATTTCCCCTAAGACATCCTAAAGATTAAGCACAATACTAACCTGAGATAAGATAGGATGAACTAAGAGAAGATAGGATTCCTAAAGTTAGTTTTGCTTCTGTAACACCAAATTGGGAAATGTCTTGCTCTGATACTCTTCCAATCTTAACTTAAAGGGACCCTATTCAGTTTTGTCCATTTCTTCTCTTTTTGCTCAGTTTTTTCTACAGAGCTCCCCCTACAGGTTCAGAGTATATATTTTACAACACTCCTCGCTTGTCAGTCTGCCGCTTCCTCTTTCCTTGTTCCTCAGACAACGGTTTACTCGCTTTCTGCTTCTTTTCGCTGGCTCTGCCATGACGAATGCCCGAGAAACTCCATCGCTACCTTGTTCTAGCCGGTGCCTGGTGTGTATGCGTGTAGTGCAGTAAAGCAATTTGTTGTATCGCGAGACCACATCACCATGAGACTTTCTGACTGAAGCACACGGCTTGCCGGACCAAAGTTGCAAGTCTGGTTTTTCCGCTCACAGACGCTAGGGGGAAGTGAGGCGGCCACCATTCAACCCGGAAAAAGTCATATAACCATTCCAATGACTCCGAAGCTGTTAAGTTAAGGTAAATTAAGCTAAACTGCATAGTTCCCCTTTAAGACTTCGGATGCAACATTTCTGTAATACAGCACCAGTACACCAGCATGTTGGTACTTGGTGGGATACCACCCCATATCCACTAACCCAGTGTTTTCCAAACTTTTTTTCTGGGGACCCACTTTTTAAAAATGACAGACTATCGCGACTTAACTCATGACTGTGGTAGTTAACAAACTAGATCCTAATAGAAAGCTGTTAGCTTTCCTAAGCTATATAAGGTATAAGATAGGGGTATTACACAACATAAATTGCCACTAGGCTATGCTAGCAACCCCCCCAAAAAATCTCCTACGACCCTCCTGTGGGTCGCGACCCAGTCTTTGGGAACCAATGCACTAACCTGTTGATGATGCGTCGGTGCACCACCTTAAGGATGATGATTCTCTCGGTGCAGTCCTTCAGAAACTCGGTCATCTTGTTCTTCAGCAGCGGCTTGGTCTCATGTTTGGCCACCACCTTCAGGTTGTCCCAGGAGTTCTTGCATTTCCTCTCCAACTGTACCAGGTTGTCAGACAGCTGCTCGAAATCCACCTGGGACAGAAAAACACTAGTGATTCCTTGCAGGTGCTCCTTCTCCTCGTCCTACAAAGATGAGCTTTTTTTTATGGCTATCTACATCCAAAGCCTTGCTAGGAAGGTAGGTTGGTAGGTTTTAGGCCTAATTTTAGATTTTTAAATTGCAATTGATCATAGCAATATAACTCTATAATGTGATTGCCCGTATCGCCCGATTCAGAGACAAATATCAAAATAACTAAAACATGACATAGTAATAATCCTACACATGGTTATATACATATACACTACAATACCTAATCCTAGTCTTTGTTGTATATATTGAAAATAAACCTTAAATAGCACTTGGACTCCAATTTAGACTTCTAATTATTTAACTACTTGTGCTTGTCAAATGACAACGATGTTGAATGTAATCTAATCTAAAACATCAATGACTAATGTTTTTATACAGTTATACCCAGCGGGCCCGTATGGTTTCTAAAAATGAAATCATTATTCTTAGTGAAAACAGACAGTGGTGGAGAAAGGGGTATGAGGTAGGAGGAGGGAGGGGTGCTGACTTTGGCAGAGCGTGTGATGGCAGGGATCTCGGAGTACACGTCTGAGGTGTCGGGAAAGTTCTCCACCACAAAGTTGCAGGTATGGTGTAGGAGGGACTGCCTGTGCACAGTGTCCTTGACCTCAGTCACCTTCTCCAGGTAATTCAGCTCAAAACCTTTAGCCTAAAGACACACAGACAAAAGGGTGGGGCACGGGGGTGAAGTCAAATAACAATAATATCATTATATAATATGAACAGAAAAAGATAAATACAGAGATGGAGAGAGAGAAGAGAGAGGGAGAGAGAGAGAGAAGAGAGAGAGAAGAGAGGGGGAGAGAGAGAAGAGAGAGGGGGAGAGAGAGAAAAGAGAGAGGGGGAGAGAGAAGAGAGAGAGAGGGGGAGAGAGAGAGAAGAGAGAGGGGGAGAGAAAGAAAAGAGAGAGGGGAGAGAGAGAGAGAGAAGAGAGGGGGGGAGAGAGATGTGCGAGTGTATGTGTGAATTGTCAGACAGCACGTTATCACAGCAGCTGCTATCACAGGGTACATCAGAGGACTGGCAGCGTCTGTGCCCTCTGTTTCGGCAGAGGTCACATCACACCAAGCCGACCCATTGAACTACATCTGCCTTAGAATCTCCCAGCCCAAACATGCTCCTAATCGCCTTAACAGGGCCTCCTCCAGGTCACTGAGCAGACAGGCAAACCACACCAAACACAAAGGCAAGGGGATTACAGGTGGGCACCTCCTCTTGCCGCACATGCCCAGTCCATTGCCCGAAATCTACTGGCAGCTACTGGCTTTGCTTATGAGTTTTTTTTCTGTGTTGTGTTTGTGAGGCCATGGCTCATTGGTTACTTGTGTGTGTGTGTGTGTGTGGGGGTTGTTGCTGAAGCCAGAAAAAGAGCATTTACGCTGGAGCTGTTGAGGAAGTTGCCGATGGCCAGGAGGGTTGCCAGGATGCGTTTGAATGTTTTGTTCTTGGCAAGCTGCTCCATCCCCAGCTTCAGGTCAAACAGCGGCTCCGCAATCTCCTGAAAACGAGGCCACGAGAGGCATTAATAACACCAACAAAACAACACGCAGTCACATCGTGGTAAAATGTACACCATACACCCTCATGCGAATGAATTGAACCAAGTTTGAGCAGGGTCATTTTTACTTTAAACAAGCAGTGTCTCCATTTCTCCTTTGCATTAAGGAGAAATGGAAGCAATCTCATTCACGTTTTGTTTCAATTGATTTGCACAAAAGTGTACAGTCTCGGATCGATCAAGATGATGAAGATGGTATAGATATCCATCGAAACGTTAGGAACCAAATTGTTTGACTTTATATCCGTCATATATTTGAATCGATGAACCATTAGCAACACTGAGCCAGAGCACGGAGCATGGATCTCAACACAGAAGAAATGCTTTTCTTCTTAACTCCTATCTACTGCTCATACCTGTAATGCGTCAAGTGTCAATTTCAAAAACTTTCATGAAAGCATATTCATTGAGAGCCTACTCAGAAAAACCTTACTTCAATCAGTGCCTATGCTCAACTTATTTTTTTCCAGATGACTTCATAAAAAACACATCATTTTTGAAGTTGAGGGGGTTAGGAGCTACATGTACACTGAAACGTCGATACAATGGCACCATGCGGCAGAACTGAGAGCACTGCTACAGACTGACCTTCTCCAGGGTCTCGTAGTTGAGCTTGAATGCCCAGAGCTGCAAGCGTGCTGTGAGAGCGCTGATGGAGGACAGTGTGAGTAGGAACTGCTCGGCCGTCCCCAAGGGAACGTCCGGATTGGCCAGCTGCGCCTCCTGAATCTTCTGCTTCTCCTCCTCGGTCGGCGTCATGGTAAGGATTTTCTGTTGTAGGTAGGAGAGAAATGGAGCGTTTTCAACATGTGCAAACAGAGAGAGTGTCATCACAGAAAAGCTGCCATCAAAAGAAAGAAAGAGGTGAGTCACTGCAAAAGGAGTAAAAACATGAAAACAACTGAAAAAAAGTCAATAGAAGTTGACAAAACAGTTAAAAAAAATACAAAATTCACACTGACGGACCCTTATGACTGTGAGAGTAGTGCACTATTGCCCTCTGGTGGTCAGTAAAAGTCCTACCTCAATTCCCTCTTTGTTGATGGCAAACTCATCAAAGTTTAGAATGGCAGTCTTGATGACATGGACGGCCGGCAGAACAGTCATGCCAATGTTGATGGCATTACTTCTCTTCGGATCCAGAACCAGGATTTCGGACCTCTTGACCTCCGTGCCTTTCTTTGAGGGCACAAGACAGGAAAACAATTCGTCCCCTCCTACTTCCACAGTGCCAGCAATTACATTTTATTACAATGAAATGAAGCCAACATAAACAAAAAAGGCAGATTGCAGCATTAAAATCTTCTAGCACCCAAACACTTTGAGCGCATAATTATAGCTCCTGCTGTTTTTGTAAACAATGAAACAAGCACGGCCCAAAGTGTGTTTACCTTGGCAACGGGCAGCTCTTTAGCTTTGGACTCAAACAGGTGCTCCAGTTTGGCTGTATCCACGGTGACCTTGTCCAGAGATGCCCACACCGTGCCATGGCCAAAGCGGCCCTTCCTGGGGCTGTCTGGCTGCTTCAGCTCCTTCCAGAAGAGCTTGACCGTTTTTCTCTTCTTGGCGAAGACGGGGTCCGACGCGTGCAGGGGGGCTGGGGGGGGAGGAGGCATGCCTGGAGGAGGGGGTGGGGGAGGTGGGCCACTGCCAGGTGGGGGAGGGGGTGGAGGCGGAGGAGAGCCCATCCCAGGCGGGGGTGGAGGAGGGGGCGGCGGGCCAGTGCCCAGCCCTGGCATGGGAGGCGGCGGAGGAGGGATTCCGTTGGACAAGCCCGAGTCGAAAGAGTCCATATCCAGCACGTCTATGTCCTCCTCCTCCTTGAGGTCAGAGAAGTCCAGGTCCTTGATGCGCAGGGCGCGGGAGCTGGGCTGCAGCTGGTCCCAGGCGTCCTGGCTGTCGCGGGCCAGCGGGGTCATCTGGGTCTTCTCCAGGCTGCGCGCGTGCGTCTCGGCGTCGATGCTGTACTGCGGGCGCACCCTGCGGTGCTGCTGCTCCTCCGCCAGACGGGCGCGCGCCGCCTGGGCACTGCCACCCAGGCCCTCCAGCTCGGCCCGCCGCGTCGGGTCCTCGGCGGGCGTCAGGGCCTGGCGTGACTGCTGCAGGCTGGACAGCCGACCGGCCAGGCTGGCGATGCCCAGGTGCTCCAGGCCGGCCTCCGCGTCCGCGGACCCTTCGCCCTTCAGCGGCGACCCACTGCCACCGCCGCTGTTTTTGCTGTACAGCATGTCCAGCATGAACTTCCTTTCGTTTGAGAGGGTGTTGTGCTGCTCGGCAACACTGCCCTGGCGCTGAATAGCGCCACCTAGTGGAGAAGAGAAGAGAAGAGAAGAGAAGAGAAGAGAAGAGAAGAGAAGAGAAGAGTGAGAGGGGCATGAGTCAATGTGCTGTCAGGGGTGGTGCATTCCAGCAGGACCAAGCTGTTCCTTGGCATGCAGCTAATGTTCACCATCCAGCGGACGGGAAAACAGTCTCGCTCCACATGAGCTTCATGTACTCGCCTTTTTTTTTGCTTTTAAAAGGACATCAAGAGCCTTCAGTTTTGGCATTTCCACATTTGGTAACTACACTGAAACACTTGCAAAAGAGGTGCAAATTACACTATTACACTACAGAATTCTTTACCACTGGTGCATACTACAATATTTTGCAGGCAATACACTACTTATGAATGAACCAAGCTTCAAAAGAGGTGCAAAAGAGGTGCAAATTACACTATTACACTACAGAATTCTTTACCACTGGTGCATACTACAATATTTTGCAGGCAATACACTACTTATGAATGAACCAAGCTTCATGGTGACTACAGTGCTCTCTGGCTGTAAAGAAACTGAACCATAAGCAGTAAAAAAAACAAAGTGCTTTAAACCATGAAAAAATCCTACCTTCAAACACACAGAAATGAGAGCAGAGTTCATTGTTTCCACACACAACCATCCTAGAGTTTTTGTGAAGAAGAAGCACGTCCTCACTGCACGCAGACTAATCTTCAGACTGACCGAGCGTTTGTCAGAAACCCAAAACGGAAGCCGAGAAGACAGATCCTCATCTGCTACTTTAAACAGTTTAGAGGTCTACCCACCAATCTCCCCTAATTTACACTCCCAGGGCGAAGGGCTCGTTTGGGACCGGGTCGTTTGGACCGCGGCCACCAGAGGGGCGGAGGGTGGGAAGTGAGATCTGATCTTTCTCAGTGAAATTTTCAAAGCCGCCACAATAAAAAAATAAATTGTTTAAAAGGGAAAAAAGCACAGCACACAGGATTTCTTCAAATAACAATAAAGTTCAGTAGCATGCGGCAGCCTACCAATCTCGTAGAAAAGTCATGGGAACAATAAGCTACCTGCAGTAAATAGAATACTGTACATCTCACTATATGTTTAGAATATCAACACATTCACTATGCAGGGCCCTATAGTGAATAACCACATATTGTTCTTTAACATACTGTATAGTGCAATATGTAGTTCATGAGTACACTGTAGATGTTCGGAACACTGGGTGAGGATATGGCTGCAGCTCATTGTGCTGATATATTTAGAACATTGTGACCTACCCACTGGTGCCAAAAATGCACCAAGTGCACGTTTCTGTGAGCACACCCTGGATCACTGAATCAAAGGCCCAAACACAACAAAGGCAAACATCTAGGAAGGAGATGGGAGAGAAGAGATGGGAGAGGAAGAATGAGAGACAGATGCAATCTCTTGCCTGCTTCATTATGGGTCGCCTGCGCGTCTCCTGACTGCTCCAGGGTGCTGGGAGTGGGCGGGGCCCCTGTGGACTTTTCACTGGCGAGGGGCTCCGATCCACCAGACTCAGACGTCCCTGATGGAGCGATGGCAAAGAGGGATGGAGGGAGTGAGGATGGTGCAGACACAGAGAGAGAGAGAGAGAAAGAAAGAATGAAAGAAAGAGAGAGAAAGAATACTCGAGTAACCACGAGTAACAGTGAACCACAATAGACAGAAACAAATAACATATGAACACACTAAAGCTACACATGACAAAAAAAAGTATTGCTTGTCGTAACGGCTGCATCATTGTTGACACTTCACATCAGATTTTTTTCCCCTGCAGTTCGAACAGTGTGTGGGTGTTTTGGGAGCGTGACAGGGAGCATAGCCCCCTACTTGGTCTCTTTGAATTCCCGTCTATGTGAAATGCCCTCTGTGCCCCCATCTCCCTCCACTGCCAAGACTCCCTTTTCATACACCTCGGTGTGTGAGACTGTGTGTCTCTGTGTGTGTGTGTGTGTGTGTGTGTGGGGAGCGTTTTCTTGGGCGCCGGGCGCTCATTTACATGTCTTTGGAGCTGGACAGAAAAGGGCCCGCTTCTCTAAAGCGCCTGCTCCGCCAGCCTCCCTAAGACCACGCTGGGGTCATGTGGTCCTCATGGGAAACTGCAGACCCAGATTTGAGCTGTGGCACGACACGGCTGGCCTTGCCACACATCCCACCAGCCTGTCAGCGCCACTGCCAAACCGTCACGCCACATACAGTAGGCCATGTTCTGTTTACACTGTTTACCGTTTGCTATTAATGGTTAACAGTTTCACTTGAACATGACTGTAACAGGCACTTGAGGTTTGTCGTTCATGCGGAAATACTGTTTTCATTGTGCTGTATTCTTTGGTGCTAGCGTTTCCCAACCAACGGCTTTACTTGGTTTCACATCAGCACTATAATCTTTGTCAGTTATAAACAGGAGAGATGCTACATTTGTTGTGCTATTGACTTCCCACAGTGGCCAATCAACAACCAAGCCTAGTTTACATCATACAACATTACACAGGATACAACAGCGCTATGCAAATTGGCCGCAACACTATAAAGATTGTGAGGAAATGCAGTTACATATAGACTGCAAAATCTTCCCCTCAGATTAATGGTGCGTATGTCTTGTGTAAGGGGCTTAACCTTTACCTTGGAGCCACTCACTGGAACGGTACAGTAACCAAACAGCCCTACAGCTATAATGAGCACTTTGCGCTGTCAGGTTCTGTGGCCAGCGCCAATTTTTGACTTCCGCAGCTGGGGGTGGCGTTACATAAACGCCCCTGACCCCATCTGGCCCAATCACAGGACGGCTCCCGCTGCTCCTAGCCCGCGGCCCGACAGGTGCGAGGGGCAGGAGGGCCGCGACCCCGTGGGAGAGGACCGGGCAAAAACGGCCGCCGTTGCCCTAATCGCTTGTGACACGACACACAAACACACAGGGCAGCAGGTACCTCAAATCTGAGAGTGAGGAAGCAGGCAGGGTTTGAACCAACGAGGTCAAAGGTGAACACATAAAGTGGGGTTAAGGGTTTGGAGATATGGGGGTGAAACTCCTGCAGGGAGTTGATCTCTGAGCTCAGATTTTTAAGGGTACTGATGTTTGCAGTCAACTCTGTTTAAGTCCAGTTGATAATCAAAATTAACTTCAACTTCAGTCTGTTGCCATGTAGTCTTTTCTTGGCCAAGTTCAGTCTGTTTCCATTTTTCAAGAGTTGTTTTGTTTGTTTTGTTTAAAAGCTAAAGGTCAGCTGGACTAGACACGAGTTCCTGATTTGTCTGAGACTGTACCAAATAACATAGTAAACAAACTTAACCAAGGCTAGGAAGCTTTTAAAGGCAAATAACTTTTAAAAGGACATGACCGAGACTGAGAAGATCTGAAGGCAGGATCCTAAATGAGACCTGGTCTGCCATTCTGGCAGCTTCCTACTAAAGGAGCACTTCTTGGCCTCTGATGTCTACGTACCTTCAGTGGGTGAGCTGGGGCTGGGCTCAGTCGGAGGGGACACGTTGCCCTCGCCGGGGCTCGGGCTGCTCTGGTCCCTGGACGCCCTGCGCTCCTTGGCGGCCTGGATAGACCTCCGCTTCCTGTCCCGATCTCGGTGTGTGGCAACCAGGCTGCGCAGGAAGGTGTCTCTGCAGAGGCACCCGACACACACACACACACACACACACACACAGACAAACATGGAGCGTGAGCAAACTGGAATCATCGGTTTTGTTTTTCTTCCCCTCCACCAAGCTACCACTACCGAGTGCTGACGACATTTGTACCCAAAGGACCCTTCAAAGCAGTGATAAAAGAGCAATTTTTATTTTTATCAACAGTTCTTGGTTTCTTAGAAAAATCATAAAATAAATAAAGAAAAAAAAAATATAGAATTTGAGGTCACCCTGATGTGATTTGGTCCACTTAACCCCTAAAAGCGGGAGGCTTGAATGCCCTCGGCCACAGATATGCTGCCCACACTTGTGAAGTCAGACTGTGGTTAACGACAGAAGCCAGGCCAAGCCACCACTGCTCCCCAGCACCCCTCTCCTCTTCCCCCACCAAGCCACCCGAACCACAGACGGCCCCCAACGCCCCCGCGTATCGCTTTCAGAAGCGCAGTCATCTCCATCACATGAACAAATGCAGGAGTCTAAACATGGCAACAGATAAAATCTCTTTGGCTGATATCTCAAAATAATAATAATAATAATAATCTGAAATTACTATGGTTTCCTATATGACTGATGTTGAGGAGAGATTTGATTTGAAAACTTGATCTAACTCTAAGAATAAAAATAAATATACTACATATTGCATGTCCATATATATTATCATCTGATGTGGTTAAACAATATTGTAGTGCTATATGCGTTAGTAAAACACCACAGCATACCAGATGAGTAGTAGTACTTCATGCCTTAAGTCAATGTCCTTCACACTATTGTTAGGCCACAAAATAACTATTCTGTATGCCAAATTGTCCTGAAATATGAGACATATATAATCTGCTCTAAGTGCTTCATACCTAATTGATGACCCAACCATAGCCGTACTGGAAATCATTGTCTTTAAGTCGTCCCCATGAGTAAACAGCTCCGCTGTTTACATACTTCAACTTCCAACAAAACCAATTCAGAAACCAATCACCAGGCAGGAACACAACACAGCCGTTTTGAAAGCATCATTAGAGGATTAGAATTTTTCTAGTTCATTTTCATTCCCATCCACCAAAGCATGAATTTCACAAATCACACAACCAAGATCAATTAAAACACGAAAGGTCGTTAACTCAGCACCCAGAAAGCATGAGGCTTCAAGCACGGCAACTCTGTGAGCCCATGGCAGCAGACCATGCTGCGAAGGGAGGCGCGTCTCCACAGCCCCGGTCATCACACATACTCACTCATAGTTCATAAGAACCGGACGATCCTTAGATACGTCGCAATCCGCTGAGCTAGGGGAGAGACATGACATTGTGCAAGGCTTGACAGGAGAACAATGAGGAGGTTATGAGATCTGCTTCACACCACACATAAAAATTCTCTCACTTCCTAAATGCCATTTATTTTTTTCTCTCTCGTCGGTATGATAGATCTACGAAGTATCACAGCTGGAATGATCCTACAAATAAACTGATCAACAACAAAAAAGTGAGCACTAAAAGAATATACATTGAAACATTGAAATTGAAATGTAAGACAATGGAGAGAAAATGACAAGAAAAATGAAATGGAGGGAGAGAGAGAGAGAGAGAGAGAAATTATAGCCCAGAAAGCCAGGTCAGAGCAGCAAAAGCATTTCAGACGAACACCTGTTAACATAAAAAATATTTAACTATCTAAGTGACTACCCCCTTAGCTGCAGTAAATTAGCTGCAATCACCCTTCAGAGGGGAAGCAAGAGCATGCCAATTAATTAGGAAATGTACTGCTTGTCGCTATAGGGACTGCTGCCACAATCTCCATCCAGGGGCTTATAATGAGATTTGCCTGTCAAGTGACCTCCATCAACTAACAAGTTTTTAGCCGCTTCCTTCGCCCTGGGACAGCGAGTACCATAATGATATGAAATCATAGCACCTCCAAAAAAGCCACATTCTTTGGCCACGCTGTTAGCTACTCACCAAACACTGTCGGCTTGGTGCAGTCTGTAAAAGGAGAGAGGTTTGGAGGGGAGGAATGTTGGACGCCGAGGCAGAGAGGAAAGAGATTAGGAAGCCGGCCAAACATTATGAAGGAGGAGGAGGAGGAGAGGAGAGAAGGAGAGAGAAGTGAGGGAGACAGGCATGAGACAAACAGTGAGAGGAGACGCTTGACAAGAGAAAAAAAAGAAGTATAAAGTAAAAAGAATGAAGCCATTAAGGAAAAAGAAAACAGGATGGAGAGATTTGATTGCAACGTTTAAATCACTTTACCCAAAACTGTCACATCTGTAAAAAAAAAGTTAGACTACTTAGAATGGCAGTCTATTTGGAAATGGCAAGAATGGAAAGAATGAAAGAGAATACCGACAGCTCCTTCTCTATAGACATCATCATCATCATCATCATCATCATCTAAACAATCATCATCATCATCATCATCACAGTATCAATTGAAATCGTGACCAATCATGACCAGCCTAATCACTCCTCTTTCTTAAACCTTTTCTCCCTCTAAATGACTGGCAGATTATCATCCCACTTAACAAATAACGTAAATGAACTTAAGAATGCCAACTGCCAACTTCACATGAACGACAACTAACAGCTAAGACAACAAGAAACAAACAAACAAACAAACAAACAAACAAACAAAATGAGCTCAACACAGCATCTCTGGGCTCTGTTGCCATTTACTGTAGCCCCTTGAGCCCCTTTACTCACTTAAAGACGTTCCTGCTCTCCGTCTTAGCCGGCTGCTCTGTGGTCGTCTGGGAATGATTGTCCTGTGGGGCAGTGTCTGTGGGAGACTCACTGTGGACAACGCGGAGGATGACAAAAAAAAAAAAAAAGAGAGAGACACACACACATACGCACGCACACGCACGCATCCAGAGTCGGACACACATGCACGCACGCACGCACACACACCACACACACAGAGAAAATAAGAGTGAGCGCTCAGCCAAGGCACAGTAGCACAGTCAGCCCAAGCTGCTCAGGCACTGCGTCTCCAAACAACAGTTTCCTGTCAGAGTGGTCCGTGGAGGCTGCGCATTCACACACACACGCACACACACTGGGGGGGGGGTCTGCTACTCAGAAATCATATGGTGTGTGAGTGCGTTCAAATGTATCTATACAATTCAGCTTAAACTAAAGTAAAGAGAAAACATTGAAATAAAGGTTTGTTTCAACTTTTCACTTTAAATGTAAAACAATCTTGTAAATTTCCTCAAAATGTCAGTAAAATAAATTTGCATGCTATAATATTTAATGCTTAATATGGTACCACCACTATTATGCACTTCTTTTCTTCTTTTAGTAGCTTTTAAATGTATCCTGTGGTTATTTTCCACTTAAGTCTATGATCCTTCGGTTAGCTAGTTCTTGAAAGTGGCAGCACATAATGTTTACTAAGTGTGTTTGCTAAGCTCTACTGCACTGAAACTTAAATGTTCCTTCTCACTTGTTGCCTTGGATAAAAGTGTCATTTAAATTAATAAATGTACATTTAATTCATGTGGATACCTAAGAAATATATATATTTTTTATTTGTTTGGATGAAAGTCATTATTTGGAAGTAATTATGGATGTCTCCATTTAACTTTTAAACTGAGGGGGGAAAAGATTATGTTTTCACTGGTTAGAGAAAATTATAACTGATAACACATTTCTAAATGTTCTCATAATCGTGGTCAAACATGATATGACAACATCTGATGTCATACCATTTTTTTTTCAAGAAAAATAAACCAAATGTGATCAAAGGATATTTTGCAGTTTAGTGCCTGAAATACAGAGTAAGCCAACATTTGTTTATAACACTGGATGAAGGACAAACCAGTGAATGCTAAACTGACCATAGACAGCTAGCCAGCACCCCCAAGAGAATGGAGTACAAACTGGAAAACCATCTGTGCTGTCGAATGTCTAATATCAGTGGACGACCACAAGGATTAGGGGTTTTGGGGTGAACCAGACCTTTAACAGATGAATAGTACTAGACAATCTGGGACCATAGGACCAATCCTAATGACCAAGAGCACCCATTAATTACTGTCATTTAACTATGGAACACAGAGACACACACACAGAGGCGCACACACACACACGCACAGGCACACACACACACACACACACACACACACACACACACAGCTTTGAATACCAATGGCACCCAATCCATCAGTGGTTCTTACTTCAGACCCCTCTTCTGATCTGACATCATTACACACACAAAAAAAGATGAACTGGGTGTTTTTCAGCAAAACCACTCAAGTGTGCAGGAGAGAGAGAGAGAGAGAAATAGAGAAAGAGAGAGAGAGAACACAACACTAATCCCATCCTCTCAAAGACACTCTCTCTCTCACTAATCCCATCCGTGGGTCTCCATAGGCATTTCACTGTAGCATTAAACGCAACATTGTATCAGTGCAGAGTGCAAACACTGTGGATTTAGGTGCCACATTGGATTCATTTGAATAATCTTTGTGTTCCTTGTTTTTATACTCTATGACGAGTAGTAAAAAAGAACATAAGAGTTTGGCTTCGGTGTTTTAAATAGGAAGAGAAATGAATGCTTATCAATAGTGTCCAGCCGAGGTGGACATGGGCAGGTGAGTGAGTGGACCCCCGACTAAGGCCTTGTAAGCTCTTTTGTGGTTAGTCTGGAAAAACTGGTGTTGAGGCAGAAATGAAAGCTGATTAAAGTTGCTGTACAAACCTGTTAGAGGCTGCTGAGGGCTCCTCTGTTATTGACCCAGCCTTGTTAAACAACCTTGACCTTCTAGAAATCCCCATAGATGACATGTACTGACTGACGAAAGATCGCCCCCTGGTGGAAAGGCCAGGAAGAGTGAGAGAGGAGGAAACAATGGTGGTTAAATGGTGAGGGGGGGGTGTTAGCTACACTGGAAGACCCAAAAATACCAGCACGCAATTGAAAGTAAACCACCAAACGAAACCCAACGAGTAGAAATTACAGAGTAGCATGCAACACGCGACAGAGAGAGACAGAGGCAGGGAGAAGGAAGGGAGAAATGAAATTACGAACTGAGACTTTGAGTTGACTTCTTCAAATACTTTCAAGTTGAGAGAATGTGACGTGTTGAGGTTAGTGAAATGGCAGGCAGTGCACACATAAATAAGAGGAGCGGACATCATTTGAGGCGAGGTTGTCATTCAGGAAAACACTGGACACTAGGGAAACCTTCCTCGGTGTGGACGTTACTAATCAATGACGTCCATGTTTGTTTTTGAACACAGCAGTCTACTACGGCAGTCAGATAACACACAGCGATGAAAACAGGCGATAAGAAACTCCATCTCTTTGGAAGGTCCGGCTGGTTTGTACGGACCAGACTGAAAACACGACCCAGGACCCTTGCACAATCCAGAGGGCATAAATTCCATGAGGTTTACTAAGTGAACAGCGGTTTCCAGATAAAACATTTGTGTTCCACTTATACATGCTGCTTGTCAACTGAATAAAATGTTTTTCTTTGGCCATGGGCCTATACTTGGAAAGGCATGTAGCTATTTAGGTGCACTTGAAGGCACAGAGCTCAGCCTCACGAAGAGAACACACAAAACCCACCTGACAATCAATCTAGCCATCCAATCAGATTAACGTGAACATTAAGAACACGTTCTCTAAAACCATGACTTCAAAGCACCAATTGTAATCCCAATGACCAAAAAGAGTCCTAAAGGAAGCACACGTCATAAAAAAGTTCCAACGACAGTATATGAGGCCAAAGAAAAGATATGGAGACCACAACACTCCCACTGTGATGTCACGATCACAGCCTACTTCACTGGCCTAATTGTACACAGAACCAGACTCTTACAATGCCATCGGTCCTGCCTTGGATTTTAATTCAGGATGTGAACCAGGTGCATAGCAATATCCACTTGGGAGAAAACCGTGCTGAAAATGTAATACCACTGCAGCAGCACAAGCGTCTGTTAAATACATGGCCTAGCCTATAAGCCAGTCAATGAATGTGCTGGAATGATTGGGGGGGGCTCCACATTTAAGCGTTTTCCAGGATAAATACATGGAGAAATCATCAAGAATGCAAAATCAATCAGCGGACGACAACTTGGAGGGCTCTATATTATGTACAAACATGTTGAGCCGAACCAACAGACCCCTCGCACGCAACATGCAACCAAGGCGATTAAGAACCGCAGGAGCAATAACTTTTAAACAAACTCTGGTCTGATGTTAAAGGGCCGAGGGCCAGGGAAATGTGCTGATGTTCCTGCACTTAAATCATTTTAAACACTCTCCGGCATTCTCAGCACCGGCTTGTGTGTTAGTATGGCTGCTACTACAGCACATTACCGCATATGGGAAAGGCCGAGGTCCGGCATCCGTCAGCGGCCTGTCAGTGGCCATGTGATTTGTCTCTCCCACATGCACAGTCATGCCGCTGCTGCACGCTCACTGGAATTCTGCCTCACGCTTTTCTCACATATATATATATATATATATATATATATATATATATATATATATATATATATATATATATATATATATATATATATATATATATATATATATATATATATATATATATGGAGACACACACAGACAGACACACAGATGCACAATGACACACACATCCAGACACAGACATCGACTCGCACACAAGCCAACACACAGGCTGGTACAAACAGACAAATTTCAACACATGGTCTTACACGTGGACTGACTGGCTTGCACAAACATGCTGACTGACAGCTAAACTGACTCACAGCTCTACAGACATACACTCACACATACAGTGTCATACATGTCCGTGTGTCATCCATGTAGACTCTCATACTGATGACATCATTCATGTGTAGGGGGGACCAGGGCACTCTCCAGTTTTCCTCATAATGACTGCAAATAATGCATGCTTCATTTGATACAAATGCATGATGATGCAAGTCTTGGGCACATACTGTATCTAATATTCATTGTATTGTCATACTCCATTTCAGAGTGAAATCATTAAGCAATAACTTAAGGGTGCACACTTGCCCCATGAGTGGGTAAGTTGCCACATTAATTTACATTTATTTATTTAGCAGACACTGTTGTCCAAAGTGACTTACATTTGTCAACTATGTTACAAGGGATTACATTTAGTAACTTGGGGTTAAGTGCCTTGCTCAAGGGCATAACGGTGGAAGCCGGGCATTGAACCCACAGCTTTCAGGCTACTGCACACTAGCCCCACTACACTACCATCGCGCATTCAATTATTGAGCAAATCATTTTTAGATTTACAACTGAACTGAACTTAAGTGAACATAAAAGTGGCCAATGATTTCTACAGAAAACTAGATGTACCGCAGAGCGGTACAAAATATGACCGCCGCCCAGTCCAGCACATTTTTTCCACAAAAAATAAATCACGCTGAAAGGCCTATATGATTCTAACTGTCTCACTAAATTGCATTATCCACACTCAATTCTCACTGGTATCTGCTAGACAACAAGTACCAAAACATAATTAGTTCATAGATTTCACATGTAAAATTAATTTTATACAACCCCACCCCCATCTTGCCTGTTCATAATTCTGAGAAATTCTTGAATTGTGTGCATGTGCGCGCGTGTACACGTTTATGTTTATGTGTGTGGTGTGTGTGTGTGTGTGTGTGTTTGTCGCGTGTGTGTGTGCGTGCTTGTGTGTTTGCCTGCGTATGTGTGTTTGTGCATGTGCATGCATGCGTGCATATGTCTACTGTGTTAGTATCGCCATAATTATGATTACTGTGAATATATGTGTGTGCGTGTGTATCTGTTTATGCACATGTGTGCACATGGAATGGGTTAACATGACCCCTGTAGCCAAACATATCGGAAAAAATTGGTCATCCTAGGCCCTCACGGTTCTCAAGATATTCACAGAAAACTGTGTCTGCCCTACCCTCCTTTCGGGGTCCAGTACAGCGGGGGCTACAGATCAAAACGAAAAAACGATGGTTCCATGCTCTCCATGTGGGGTTACATGCCCACCAAGTTTAGGTGTACCCCAGTCTTTCAGTGTCGGGAATCCTTGTTGGTGTCACGGTCACTAAATGTACACATAAATTATTTTATTGTAAGGCCCCCATGAGCGAAAGTTCACAAAACTTGGCATGCATTCGGAGGGTGTCAATGATCCTACACTTTCAATTTCGTGCAGTTTTGACCATGTCAGCCAGAGATATTTGTGATGAAAACACCAAATTTTTTGCTTTTAATTTTTTTAACTAGGTGGCTATACATGAAATAAGTGGTAATGGGATGGGTTGACATGCCCCTTAAGACCAACATACAAAAAAAAAAGGTGGACCTCCTAGGCCCCACGGTTCTCGAGATATTCACAGAAAACTGTCTCCGGCCACCTACAGGCCAGTTGGTGTATAGTAACATAAATTAATTTATTGGGTGGCCCCCATGAACGGAATTCCACGAAACTTGGCGTGCATTCAGAGGGTGTTATAATGATCCTACACTTCCAATTTCGTGCAGTTTTGACTATGTTAGGTCACAGATACCTGCGATTACAACACCTCATTTTACTTTTTTTGTGTTTAACTAGGTGGCTATACATGAAATGAGTGGTTATGGAATGGGTTGACATGGCCCTTTGAGATCAACATAGAAAAAAAAATGGTCCTCCTAAACCCCTACGGTTCTCGAGATATTCACAGAAAACTGTGTCTGCCCTACCCTCCCTTAGGGGGTGCAGTCCAGCGGGGGCTACAGATCAAAACGAAAAACGATGGTTCCATGCTATCCATGTGGGGTTACATGCCCACCAAGTTTAAATCTACCCGGTCTTTCAGTGTCCGGGGAATCCTTGACGGAAATTTGGACATGCGAAAAAAAAAAAAAAAAAAAAATCTGACTTCGCTGCGCGGCGGTCATAATAAGATAAATCATGTCCGTAATGATGGAAAACTAAATCTAAGACCTATGGTCTGTCAGCATTATTCAGAGTCATAATTCTGACATAAATGGCCTTTCCTGATGTAGTATGCATGCAGTATGGGCCATTTGCTGCATCATGTACATTGAAAACAAATCTCCTTTGGCTGCTTGAAAATAGCTCCACACCGCCAAGGCAGAACACACTTGTTCTCAGCTGTTACATGTTTGATGTGATGTACATATATACAGTCAGTTTACTGCACATTAATTAAGCCTGGTCCTAGACTAAACATTTTTTCACTTGAGGTTTTCTTTTAGTCTTGGACAAGGCTTAATCCATGTACAGGAAACTAGCCCACAATATTTATTGTTGTGTATGTCAACACCTTTATATTTTCCAAACTCGCGTCTCCACACTTTCTTCCCTCTGTACACTTAGGAGGGATTTTCAAATGCAAAGGATTTTGAGTAGTGAACACAACACGTGACAATGTGCCCAAAACCGTCTAATTACAGTAGCTACTTAGAGCTATATCAGGGCTGGTTCAGTCTAAGACAGTCTAAGACTGAACCAGCATTCATCACATGAAATGTGGTATGCACAGTTTGCCTTTGGAAAGGTCAAAGAGGGAAAATTGTTCAAATGTTCAAGTTCAATTTTGATTTACCTTAAGATGTTGACTAAGAGGATTGAGTTTCAGTTTTTCAGATTGTGCCTCTAGATCTGGAGATATCACCAGTTCCCTCCTCTTCTCATAACAGACCAACTCACATGCACACACACAAACTAATACGGTCTCACATACACTGCAGTTCAGTGCACAAACACACAAAGAAAGACGGCAACTAACTAAGTCACAAAGTACACACTTATACACACAAATATAGAAACACAACCAGACATAACCCTCGAGACTAACAGCACTGGCTAAATAACGGTCATCCATCACCAGAGTAATCTGCAGAGGGGGGAGGGGATTTTATCTGAGCACTGGACCCTGCAGAGAGGCAGGCTGGGAGGGAGAGAAGCAGGAGGCTGGAAAGGAGGACTGATGGCTCTACCAGCGTGCACACAAAGCACACATGTGCCGCTAACACTGCGACAATCCAGAGACTCCAGCCTGGAGGATGGAGTTTTAGCTGACTGCACAGAGAGTTACACACAGGACAGGCATTCAGAGAGGTGGAAGCACAGAGCATGCACTGCCACTCAGTGGATGCAAAGGAGAAGTTCATGTTGTGAGAGAAAGGCATTTTTAAATGATGCTTAGTGGGCATGACTTTGGGCATGATCTTAGCATTGCTGTGTAATGGATTTGGGTATTAGTGGTCCAAGCAAGCTTCTGAAGCTTCTGAAACTCATGGCAACACGTGGGGGGTTAAGCAGATTTGACACACAAGCACACATACTGTGAAGACCAGATTCACTCTGGAACCTATGCAAGCATGCACGTATACATCCAGATACACACACACACACACACACACACACACACGCGCGTGCGGTCAGACGCACACTTACGGAGGAGTGGGAGAGGCCAGCTGCTCCTGCTCCTGTTGGGGGGGTGCAGTACCGTTAGCGGCCACCGGGGGCGGCACAGGGGAGGATCTCTGGGAGCTGTTGTTGGATGTGGGGGTGGACGGGGGCTGGGGGCTGAAGGGCTCGGAGAGCTGGGGGGAGGTGGCACGGCTCGGGGTGGAAGAGGAGGACGGGGTGGAGGAGGAGGTGGAGGTGGGGGAGACTGGGGGGGAGGAGGTGCGAGGCACGTCCTGGAGGTGGGCCGAGGACCTGCGGCTCCTCCTGCCCTCCTGCTCGGTGGCCGAGCCCTTGCGGCGCTCCTTGCGGACGTGCGAGGAGGCATCCTCCGCATCTCCGTCCTCGTATTTCAGGGCATTCTGGGACACACACACAAGCAAATGTTAGAAAAAAATACACCCTGTCTGCCATTTCATCACATTATCTACAGGAAAACATACACCATCTCGGACACAGTGCGTGTGCATTGTTTTTAGTAAGTAAGTAAAGTAATTAAATTTCATTTATAAAGCACATTTAAACACAGCATAAACTGACCAAAGTGCTGTACAGTGGATAACTAAAGATAAAGACTAAGACAAATAATACAATAATTTATTACATAAATAATAAAAAAAAATAAAAATGAAATATTTTTTTTGCATTGAGTGGGGAATCTGTTCTGCACCGAACAGAGAAAAACAAAAAGTTTTGGAGTTGCTACACCATTAAAACCTCACATTATTCATTACATTACTGCATCGCCTCCACTCTGTCTACAGGCTTCATTCTCATCCCTCATGGAAAACATCTGCTTGGCTAGCGGATGATGCGGGGGGATTGGTGGTTAGGTTTTTGAGGGGGGGTTGGGGTGGGTGCTATACCTCGTATATAGTGAACTGCAGCTTGAGGTCTGGTTCGGTCCCCTTGGTATTCATGTGCTTGTGCATGATCTTCTCCATCCCCTGCTGCTCAAGACAGTCTGTGACGTCATAGAAGGAATCCTGGTCTGGCAGGGCGGAAACAGTCTGTGCAGGAGCCAACGCGTTAGTTCTCCAGTCCATTTACAGTGTACACGCACACACACACACACACACACACACACACACACACACACACACACACACACACACACAGACACAGACACAGACACCACCACCACACTCTCAATGATATATTCAGATCTACTTTCAAAATGTCACATAGCAATGTTAAAAAGCAGCTATTTCTTCAAAAGACATCTGTAATGGTACACATCAGTCCAAACAGTGCATCTGGCAGAAGGGCCTGTTAATCTCCGAGCTATACTTTCATGGAGTCGCTAACAGTTTATTATGACCTGGATTAAAGTCTAGTCACAGGGTCAGGGGTTGTCTTGGTTTACATCTGGGTGCCAATACCTTGTTTATGAGAGACATGGTGTACACAAGGAGTTCTGAGTCTGAGCCATTCTTCTCCTCCAGAATCTCCACCAGATACGTCCATGGCTTCACCCCTGTAAATATTTAGAGTTTATGTTAACAGTTTATGTTTATAGTTATTATCGAATGCTTTCATCCAAAGCAAGATCAAATAAAAAGCATAGCAAATGGGGGAATTCATCTGCAATATATTTTATACAGTTAAAAATGTATAGCATCACTGAGACGTGCCTCAAGTAGAATGTAGGGACTGACTGGATTTACCAGCCAGAGAAACAGAGAGGTCCAGAGTCAGTGCTGTTAGGTGTTGTGAGGTAACGTTATTGGGGAAGTACCTCTTTTGGCATCCACAGTGTTGACAGCCTGAATGAGCAGCGGGCTGTTAGCCTCTGTGTACTCAACAAACACGATAAGCAGCTTCAAAGCGGTTTTCACCACCAGCCGAGACTGGGAACAAGAAGAACAGATAATAAGCATATGACCGAGAGAGAGAAAGAGAGAAAGAAAGAAAGAAAGAAAGAAAGAAAGAAAGAAAGAAAGAAAGAAAGAAAGAAAGAAAGAAAGAAAGAAAGAAAGAAAGAAAGAAAGAAAGAAAGAAAGAAAGAAAGAAAGAAAGAAAGAAAGAAGGAAAGAAAGAAAGAAAGAAAGAAGGAAAGAAAGAAAGAAAGAGAGAGAGAGAGAGAGAAAGAAAGAAAGAGAGAGAGAGAGAGAGAGAAAGAAAGAAAAGAGAGAGAGAGAGAGAGAGAGAGAGAGGGGGGTCAAAAAAGAACTGGTAAGTAAATGAAAATAAAAAAAATCATGAGGTAACATGAATTGAGAACAATGAAAAATGGACAAAAAAAAGGAGAAGACAAAAACTGCCTTCTTCCAACACTAGATGGCAATAGTGACCCTGACTGAAATTATGAATGGCATCAAGTATGGGTCCAGACAGGTTCGACAGCACAGAGAAAGTGTGTCTCACAAGTGAGGGTGGAGAACACCTTTCCCACTGATCTATTAGTGAATGACATCCGTCGACCATTTGAAATCTTCCCCTTTTGCATGTTTCACTTCTGCTTTACATTGTACTCAACGGGCTTTTCAAGTACAAGTTTCATCCACAACGTCTTTACTTGCTAGGGTGGTTAATATTCTGTATAGAAATGCATACTCACACTTGGACTACAATACGTACACTTGGCACTTCATGTTCTGTCCATGGACAGTAACAAGGAAGCATGATAACTGAAAACTGCTGTCAGCAAATTGATCAGATTTAACAGCGGGTTAGGTTCCATTTCAACATGAATGTGGGCTCTTAAGTGCCCCTCAGTGCCTTGTGTGTCTGACTGAACCCCTACCAAAGCTGACATTCATTTGTGAATGAGGGAGAGCATATTAAATCAACACAAATACTTGCAGATGTTCCTTAATTCACATATAGTAGTTGCTAGATATTTGACATAGATTATGCATTTTAAGCTGTCAAGTAATTGACATGTTAATAACTGACTGAGTCTATGCTCAAAACATCATTTTTTTAGTGCAAAGACTTTTGTTTACAAACACAGACACTGTTGCTAGAGGAAAGTGACATCACTTTAGTCCTGTACTTTCATTACAGGATGCGACACATTATTATAGATAACATTGCAACTCTGAGCTATTTTATTATTACATTCATTATCTAATTTACACCACTATTTCTTCATGAAATCAGGAAATTTAAAACAAATTTAGTCTGCAACTGCTGGCAAAGATGAGTCTAATTCAACGCTCATAAGCAACACACAAATACTGTGCTGCTGACAGTTTGAAGACATGCTGGAAATTAAGAAGAAAACTGCTGCCTGAAAATGAAGCTCAATAGAAAATCCTCTCCCCAAATGGTCAAATGGCCACTTACAGTACAGTAGGTGATGCCATATGATTTCTGCCCATAATTCAATTGCTAAGGAGAGCATTGACAGATGTGAAAATTAGGGAGGAAATGGTCACATTGGACTGAGTGAATCCCTCACCAGGCTGCCACTGAGGGTGTAGAGCCATTGCACGGTCTCGTTGTGGTGGATGACTCCGTTCATCCCGTCCACAAACAGCATGATCTGGCTGAGGGCTGTAGAGGCGAACACAGGCAATAATTGGGATCACACGTCTCCACAGCACTCAAAACAGCAGATCTGGGATCATTCCTCACTTGTGTTTCCCTGTATGCATATACTGTCGCATACTATCAGATTAGCCCCTGTGAAGTTTACACTGCAGTCACAGTGAACGTACACAATTACCAACAGCTTCCTGAGAGCTCTTGGCCTCCCTGGATTTCTAGCATAATGTTCAAGCAACTGAGTTACAGGGATATCTTGACTTGCCATCTGTACTGCAAGAGAAAGAAATACATTTCTTTGGCTTCCCTTGCCACTGGCTGATAAATCAGGGATCCACATAGCACTCTCCTGAGCACCTATCCCCCTACTGCTGTGCATTCAGTGGCTATTACACAGCAGGCGCAGAACTAGACAGCTTCCTGCTGATCACCCTGCTGATTCAGCTGATGCACAGAAAGGGTTTTCTTCTGCCCCTTAAGTTGTAGATAGGCCCAGGGGTCTTACCTCGGAGAATGTAGTTCTGGTAGTTCTGATCAGCCTCTGCCCCTACTTTGATGAAGCAGGTGAGCCCATCGGAATTAACAAACTCTGGCACCAGGTCTTTGTCATCCTAGATCAAACCAAACCAAAACATGTTGGATCAAGTAACAGTAGTTGTGGCAACTGTTTGTGTTTATACTGTGTCTGAATGTCAACAACACTGCCATTATCACGTCAGTAACTTTTTATGCTGGTGTGGGTTTGTCTGTGCCATAGATATATCTATGGGTCTGACTGCATGTCCAGAATAGTTAGTATACATCCGCTTCCTACACCATCCGGGGGGAAAGCCTCCCCCATCCCATAAAGTGAAGAATAGCCCCATTATAAAGCAGCCATTCTTGGACAAAACTCAATGAATTCAGCACCAGTAATTTCGCTCTGAATGCACTTTAAGAGAGAGTAAAACAGCAGGTCTGGATGCGGCCGTACTATATTTAGTGGCACGATCATGCATTCAGCGTTTTTCCCCACTGAGGTCTAAACTTATCACGGCTTCATCTCCTAAATGATTACGGTTAAAGACTTCGGCACGACTGGTATGCATTTCCTCCCGCTGCTGGACATCTGAACCCTCTTGTTCTAAGCTGGGGTTTAACCCTTAAAGGAGTACCGTCACACCGGTGTGACGGGAATGTTGGGAAATATCTGGGTTCATTGAATTCAACATAGAATTTTAGAACCTTCAATTGTTGCGGAACTTAGAACGTTCAAAAACCTACACCTTTAAGGGTTTAAGGGAGACCTCTGTCTCTGGCCATGTCAGGGGCACAGCAGGATGGGTGATTTGCAGTGCTGATGTGATGCAACGTTACTGTATGAAACACGAATGGCGGCTTTACCTGGAACAGCTGCTTTAAGGAGAACAGGGAGCGCCGGAGCTCAGGCCCGTGGGAGTTGTACAGCTTCTCTGGAAGAGACACACACACACACACACACACACACACACACACACACACACACACACACACACACACACACACACACACACACACACACACACACAGAAAGACAGCCACAAACCTGTTATTCATGGTGGACTATGCCGTTAGAGCTGTGAAATTGATTTACTTGTTTTTCCCCCATTCCAATTGTTTCAATAACTTCCAACTGCTTAAGTTAATTCCCAAGGCCATCGTGTAAATCCAGAGATATTTCAAATATCATTCTAGACCAAATGAAAGAGACCTACGCAGAGAGAAAGACTCTTTTATTGAGAAAGCTTAATTTATTGCATGCATGTATCCAAACTGAGTTTAAAAATGAACTTCAGCAATTTGAGCAAATTTGCCACGTAATGAAATTCCATCTGTGCCGGCAGCTCCAGAGGAAAAAACGAAGACAGCAGCTCATTGAAACTATCGTCATAAAGATTAGGCTGTGGCTATGGTTTCGCACCACGTGCCCGAGAGTGTTCACTGCCTGTCATTAGTTAAGACAGGCCATCCAGCACAAGCTGCACACAGCCAACCACTTTTTCACCTACTGTGACGAGTTAGAAACCTGAGACAGAGCTTCTGAAAACCAGTGAGATTATTTGCATTAGACACACATATTTAAACAGTAAATCAAAACTGTGGCTTTTGGGATTTAGGCTTCTGAAACCATGACCGGACCAGCTAATACTTTGAAATTATTGTGGTATTTGCTTTTAAGGCAAGACAATATTGGGCTACTGAGTTTGCTGTAACCAAACATCTCCGTGCAGTGAGTGACCGCTATTTGGACAACCTTCCTGTTACTTAGAAACAAGAGTTGGAAACTCGAAACAATAGGAATGATGGCCATTTTGAAAGAAAATCACTTCCTGTTTATTCCTTAAAGAGGTCAGTGCTCTCCTTTGTGTTGTTGTTGCAACAATGTCCTGTTATGTTTGCAAGTACATGACACATCAGGATTACCAGCAAAGATCAGGCCAAAGATTGGGAGAGATTTCACAATCTGGTTCAGTTCAGGAAATGTTGATTAATTAAATATTAAAACGTCCCCTTTTCAATTTCTATTCCCCATCCCTAATGTGCTCTACTGTGTTGTGTAATGAAACAACAGCATGTGTAACCTGATGACTCAAATTGTGGGGTGAGCTCAAAGTTGAAAGTTAATCAGACACATCTGAATGGACGGAAAAAGAATCCACGTTTCGCAGACTAAAGAATCTGTGGAGGAAGGAAAGGACAGAAGCAGGGAGAGAAAGACAAAGAGGGAGAGAGACGGAGATAGAGACAAAGAGAGAGAGGGGGGGGGAGAGAGAGGAGAGAGAGAGAGAGAGAGACAAAGAGAGAGAGACAGAGAGAAAGGGGGGTGAGAGAGAGAGAGAGAGAGAAGGGAGTGGAAGAGAGTTGACAGAGTTCCTGTCTGGGAATTCATATTACAACACCAGTGCCAAAAAGGAGAAGAGTTCCCAATTCCACATGGGAGCATATGGTGTGTGTCTAGGCCCCACAGACACTTGTGTCGGTTTGTGTGTGTCCACTCCACCTATTTTAGGCGCTTGTGAAAACAAACACAAGTCCCTATGTGGAGCCTGCGGTGAATTCCTGATCGTTTTCGCGATGCTTGCCACCAAGTGCGCTTGCCTATGTGTGTGTATGTATATTTGTGTGTGTGTCTATGTGTGCATGTGCATCTATGTGTGTGTGTACGTCTGTGTGTGTGTGTGCGCATGTGTCTATGTGCATGTGTATGTGTGTGTGCGCATGTGTCTATGTGCATGTGTGTGTGCATGTGTGTGTGTGTGTGTGTCAGATATCCTGTGGTACAGGCCAGAAAGACTGGAATCAAGTCCACGCTCCCACACCAACTGCAGACTCTGACACAGAGAGATTCACTCCCGTAAACACAGCCTGGGCCCTGATGACTCTGCCTGCTGCTGCTGCTACTGCTGCTGCTGCTGTGGCAGGCTACAGACAGTGGAACGCGTAGCTAGCTTTGCGTTTAATGTGGCATAAAACAAGAGGCGGCCAAAACTCCCTGAATGTCCTTCAGCGTTACACTGGAGGCCAAAAAAATACTGCATGTAAAATAATTTAGGACAATTTTCAGGGAACACATGCTGGGAATGTACTGCATGAGGGAAGCTGGCAGCCCTCACAGCAAGGCACTGGGCAGAGGAGAATCCCACCATGCACTGGTAATCAAGCAAATTTCCAGTGGATACGCTATAAATCCTTGGTAGAACACATTCCATTGTGAATCTTCATGAACAGACAGTACATCAATGGGGAGTATGACAAGGGGAAGGACTGAGAAGAAGTCGCCTTTTTTTCTATGGCAACCTGTGGGTTCCATTATTGCTTTGACAACGGGCAGACTGTCTCCATGATGGGCATGGACATGGAGTTCTGTCTCTGCAGCGTTTCTCTGTTCTCCATGTGCGTGCGTTTTCCCTTCACCCCCTCCAACCCAGTGGACGCGGCCTGAGCCTGCTCAGCCACACTGAGAGGAAGGAAGAAGGACAGGCAAGTCCAGTGCCCCACACCACCACCAGAGCCTGCTTAACCCTGATAACTCCTACAACGTCATCCCACAAAAGAGCACAGCAAATTTGCAGAACAGACAGAAAGACTTATCAGACAAGAAAGCACAACACACACACACACACACACACACACACACACACACCGACAAATACACACAAACACACATACAAACTGTAATAAACCACAAAAGCCTGAGTGCTTATCAAAATTCCAGTATGTTTCAGCTAAATAAATACACAGACTAAAATGGCGGACATTTTAGATCTCCCGAAAATGCCACCAGGGTCTCTATGGAATTCATGCTTACAGGAAACTGCTCCCAAATCAGCTCATTATATTAATTATGCCAGAAGTCAGTCTTTCCTCAGCCTGTGTGGTCATGAGACACATTCATTTCCACAAACACAGTGTTCCCAAGTCAGGAGTCTTATAAATATGACTCGCGGACATGGGGCCCAACGAACCCAACTGCTCCCAGTGCCCCTATCTGATCTCTGTGCTCCCCTTCCATGCTCTCCATTCTTCTTTTATGACTCCTGCCATCACACTGAGTCTCTTGTGCCCAATAATACCCCTCAGAGTCGAGCTGAGTTACATCAGAGATACACAGATAGCCGTGGACAACACGGCCCTTTTCAGAGACGTCTCTGGGAACGATTGATGACACGACGGCTGAAGCACGATGAGAGAGGTCGCTGCAGTCAACAAGGCACAAATGTTTACAATCCGCCCGCATACATACACACAAATGTGCGCGCTCACAGATACACGCACACAGACACACACACGCACACACCCACACACCCAAAAACAGTATCCAAACACCAGGCTGTTTGTAAGGACAACCAAATGGTGCACTGGGAATGGTTCCGAGAAGTGCTGTGTGCACTTTCATAAGAAAGAGAAAAACACTCAACCCTGTCTTTAAGTGGTGCACACAGTTATGTCCCTCTTCCTGATATAAAAGAGAAAAAGGCTGGGCTGGAGAACACGGCAAGGCATTATTATGGCCATATTGCATTCAGACTGACTGGGGCTGACCCATAGACTGTATTAAATAGGCTGACCACATTCCTTTGTGTAATAAAAGATGCGTAATCCTGCAGGTGAATGGTGTCCCATTTTGATGACAAAGCGGAAGTACTTGGAAACTAGCGCATTCGGGAGGTATTTTTATGATCGATACCAGGATATGATATGAAACTCCCTAAGGAGAAAGTCCCATCATGACATCATTGATTATATCAGCTCCTGCCAATGGGTTAATCCTCCAGATATGTGCCAGTGTTTATAAAAATCACATTCCTCTAATGTCCCTATAAAATGACAGTGATTACCGGTATGTGTGTGAGAGTGAGTGTGTGCGTGCGTCACATGTGTGTAAGGAGAAGGAGGAGGCGGTCAGTGTGGTCAGTAATGAGACATCAGCACATTCTTGTACCACTTGAGTCAGACAGGATGAGATTATCAGAATGAGACGTTCCTTCTGCCTAGGGCTGGGCGATATATCGAAATAAAAGATTTATCGATATATTTTAAAATGCGATATGGAATTAGACCATATCGCATATATCGATATAGTTCAAATTTGCACCGTGATCCTTGCTCCACGCAAGCCGCTGACCAGAGCTCTCTGCACTGCTGTGAAACTGTACGCTACTTTTCTCATATAAAATATATTTATTTCAGAAAAAGATTGGCCTATTTTATAGGCTATTTTATTTAAGATATTTTTTATTTTTATTTAAATGTGCACCTTACGGAGCTTTGATTTCAAAAAAGGCACTCCAGTTTTATGTTTACATTTTATTGTTATTTGAGTAGTGAGTTTTCAATAAAACTACTCATATTTGACTGAACATTTCATTTTACAGCTCTAACTTTGCGGAAAAAAATATCGGGATATATATTGTCTATCGATATTCAACCTAAATATATCGGGATCTGACTTTTGGTCCATATCGCCCAGCCCTACTTCTCCCCTCTTCACTCCACCATCTCCGCCCCCCGCTGCGCCAGGTCACAGGATCCAGAGCGAGAGGGCTGGACAATGCTGCCGGACCTGTAAATCAAGCTCATCCCAGACAGCTCCCCAATACAATGCCACACACCACCACAGATGGAGAGCAGAGAGAAAACAACATTCATTGACTAATGAATACAGAACTGGACAGAAAAGAAAGATTTCAGGTCAGTGACTTGCAATGCACTCGAGGACCATTATAAAAATCAATCAATTAAATGGCACAATGACTGGAATCTCAAAGTGCCTGGGGGGCTAACTCTGAAACCACAGCCAAGGCAGCATGTTCTTCTCAGACAGCTGCAGACTCAGAGTCTATCATGTCTACATCACTTTGGCCAAAGTACACCAACACAAGTTAATGGTCATATCCATATCGCCGACTTCACCAGTGAAAACACCAGTTGTACTAAAGTGCTTGATCCAATCCAATTGATATCATACACTGAACTGGACACTAGACAGTTTAACTTTAATTTTAAAGTTTTCTACCCTTGAATATATTGGTAGCTTGTATTAGCAGCATACAAGTATCAGTATTTTGATGTGCCTCTTACTGAGATTGAGAGTACAAAAGATAAAATACTACAGGATTACAGACAGGATATTGCATTTTGTGCAACCCCAACTGAGAGCTATAGTGCATTAGGAACATATAATCCAGCTCCCTCAGCATCTCCCTTGTGCGTGAGGAGGAGCTGTGAGTCAGGGAGGCAGGCATTGATTGACAGCCCCTTTTGTGTGAAAAATCAGTTTCTGTGTTTTTGGCTTCTTCCTCCCTGGTGGCAGGCCTAGTCGGTTACGGGTCCACATCAACATTCCTCTCAGTGTGAAACCCTGGAGCCATCCTTTTTAGTCTCCTTGGCTTCCTCAGCTTCCTTGTCAAACGCAGCACCTCCAAAAGAGGGTTTCCTCAATGAAGCGAACCAAAATAAACACGCGCCGTTTGTCTGGACAAAGGGTGCAAAAGTCGGCTCTGACCATTAAAGCATGCAGGGACAATTCCCCATGGAGAATTTTACTGGCCAAACTGATCAGCCAGCCCCCCTAAAGGTCATGTAAAGACGCAAGTTAAAAGACACACTAAGCAGGAGTTAGGGTCAAAGGTCAGAAAAAACATGTGTGACCTGTCAAATGCCCCAGGTGGTCCGTTTTCAAGGTCAGACCAGAGACCTACTAAAACATCTACAAACACCCATATATGGACACATGTAAAAGCTCACAACAGAGACCTGCATCATTAGAGAGAGAACACATTCTTGAGAAAGAGGCACAGAGCCCCAAAATCTCAGCAGCCCAGACCAAAGCTCAGCAACCGTGAAGGAGCAAGAGCAGTGGATATTAACATGTGAACACAACAAGTCTTTTCTTTCCTCTGGGGGAAAAAAAAACAACCTCTACCGCAAAAACAGACACAAGATTCAACCAGGCCGGTTCCACTGCTCAAAGGTGCTTTTATGAAAATCCTCCGCTGATACAGGAGATACGAGCTGCCAAGCGGGCAGGGATTGTGCCCGTGGGCGATGTGTCCGTGCCCGCTGCTGGGCATCTGGCAGTGCTTAGCTTGAGCGTTTGGTGGAGGCTGTGCAGATTGGCATCAGCGGCAGACAGGCCTCTGAGACTAATAGTCCCACACACACACTCAGATGCACACTCAGGATCTCAGAACACAGAGAGACAGCAGAGCAGCATACA